>NC_064561.1:44403496-44540496 GCF_937001465.1 Orcinus orca
ATAAACCATCAGCAGAAAAACTACAAACAATAAATGCTGAAAGGGTTGTGGACAAGGGCATACCCTCAAATTTAAGTGGAACATAACCTGGTAAGAGCCACTAATGAGAACAGAATGGAGACGCCTTTACAAGGTAAACATTTTGTTACCATATGAACCAACAGGCCCTCTCCTGGGCCTATCACCGAAGAAGACATAGTTGAAAGACACAGGCAGGCAAATGTGCATTTCAGCAGTGTTACAATAACCAAGACATGGAAGCAACCGAAAAGTCCATCAACAGGCGAGTGGACAAAGAAAAACTGGTCCACGTACAGATGGAATATTAGCCAAGGAAAGCAATGACACAATGCCATTTGCATCACCATAGATGAGTCTAGAAGTAATCACGCAACTTGTAGCAAGTCAGAAAGCGAAAGACACGTATCCTGTGATATCACTTATAGGTGTTACCTAAAAATTGATACCAGTGAAGATATTTCCACAGAGAAAGGCAATCACAGATTCATGAAACAAACTTATGGTTCACCAATGGAAAGGTGTGAGGATTGGATACATTAGGATGTCAGAGTTAACAGAGATATACAAACACAGGTGAAGTATATAAATCACCAAAGACCTACGGAATACCAAGAGAAGACTACTCAACATTGTGTCATAACCTAAAATGGGAAAAGGATCCAAAGAAGAAAAAGAGATAGGTCATATGTGGAAAACAAACACATCTTGCACACCTAAAACAAGCAAAACTTTGTAATCACACTTGCTGTGATAAACAATGAGAATTAAATTTAAAAAAAGAACAATATTTAGTGAGATATAAACTGAAGGGGGCTTTTTTCCTGGCCCATTCCATTCTAATTTGCAACCTAGAACAGGACTTCCATTGAGGCTCTGTTTCCCTAGTAACCAGATTTGGTTAATGAGAACTGCTGCTGCCTTGTGGCCGTTTCACACAACAGCAGCTCTAACTGCAGCCGTAATGGTTACTTGATAGTCAAAATAATTGCAGGCCTGTAAATGACACCTGTCCTCAAAACAATCCTTCCGTCGTAAATCGAGCAAAACTCTCAAAAAGACATCCATATTTCAAAACGACAATTTCAAGAGGCATATTTTATGCACATTTTATATTCTGTCTCCTTTTTTGTTATAGAAAAAGGCATGGAAAAACGCTCAACGTCAGGAATTAATAAAGCCATGCAAATCCGGTCTAGAAACACGTTCACCTCACAGCCGTCAGAAGGATCATCAGCAAAAAAGTCTACCATAGTATAAATGCTGAAGGGGTTTTAGAGAACTGTGTACCCTCTAGCTGCTGATGGGATGTAACCTGGTAACAGCCAGTACAGAGAACAAAATGGAGGTGTGTTTAAAGGTAAAACTTGAGCTACTATGTGATCAGGTAGGCCCACTGATGGGCCTATCCGCTGAGTAGACCTGAATCGAAAAGACACAGGCTGGCAATCCTTCACTGCAGCAACATGTACCATAGCCAAGAGCTGGAAGAAACCAAAATGTCCATCAACAGAAAAATGCACCAAGAAGAAGTGGTCCATGTACACAATGGAATATTAGCCATGGAAAAGCAGGGAACAATGCTGTTGGCACCACCATAGAAGGATCTAGAGATAATCACCCTACCTGAAGTAAGAAAGAAAACGAAAGACAGATATCCTATTACATCACTTATAGGTGTTACCTAAAAAATTGATACCCATGAAATAATTTCCAAGAGAAGGACACTCATAGATTCAGAAAACCAAATTATGTTTAACCAAATGGAAAGGTGTAAGGAATGTATGAATTAGGATATGGGGGTTAACAGACATGTAGTAATACATATGAAATAGATAATCACAAAATACCTATGGAATGCTAAAAGAGGTGTACTCAACACTCTGTAGTAACCTACACGGGAAAGGATCCAAAGATGAATAGATCAATACATTGATATAATGAACCAGATTCCATACACCTAGAAAAAACACAGTATTTTTATCCAATTTGCTGTGATAATAAATAAAAATTAAATGTAAGAAACAAACAAGAAGGAAGGAGATATAAGCTCTTGGGAGTTTGCCGTGGCACATTCTGCTCTAATTTGCAGCTTACAAACACGATTTCCAGGAAACCTCTGTTGCCCAAAAACCCAGAGTTGGAAATGTAGAAATGCTGCCGCCTTGTGGCCGTTTCCCACAAGAGCGGCTTTAAAACCACAGCTAACGGTCACTTAACATTCACAAGGACTCAGGACAGTAAAGGACAACTACCCTCAAAAATTCACAACTGGCAAAATTTTCAAGGAGATAGTAGGAAGAGGTAAATTTTACTCATTATTTTTCTAAAAACAAGGAAAATGGATAAAAGCTCAACAACATAAATTTTTAAACTCATGCAAATCTAGCCTACAAAAAGATTTCAACTCACACACGGCAACTACCATCAGCCAAAGGTCTACAAACAATAAATGCTGAAGGGGTTTTAGAGAACTGTGTACCCTCTAGCTGCTGGTGAGATGTAAAGTGGTAAGAGCCAATAGTGAGAACAGAAAGGAGCTGTGTTTAAAAGTAAAAATTGAGCCAGCATTCCATTCAGCAGGCCCACCGCTGAACCTCTCACCTGAAAATACCAGAGCCGAGAAGGCACAGACTGCAACAGCTTCACTGCAGGATTTTTCACAATAGCCAAGACACGGAAGCAACCAAAATGTCCATCAATGGATGAATGGATAAAGAAGTGGTCCATGTACATAATGGAGTATTAGCCATGGAAAACAGTGCAACACTGCTCGTTGAGGCACCATTTATGAGCCTAGATATAATCTCAGAACATGCCGTAAGTCAGAAAGAAAAAGACATATAGTATGATATCACTTATAGGCGTTATCTAACAACTGACAAAAATGATAGCATTTTCACAGAGAAAGAAACCCACAGACTTAGAAAACAAACTATTCTTATGTAAATGGAAAGGTGGGCGGTATGGAAAATTAAGATTAGGGTTACCATATGTGTACATATACCTACTAAATACATTTATCAAAGAGACCGACCATATAGCAAGGGAGGTCAATGGAGCACTCTGCAATAATTTACATGGGAAGAGTATCTGTACATGAATATATTACATATATGTGTGTGTGTGTGTGTGTGTGTGTGTATATGTAATGTACAAATGAACCAGACTGTATACACCTAGGACAAACAATATTCTAAATATTACCTCGATTTAAAAAGACTAAAAAATCGAACAAGAAATAATGGAATATTAACTTATGGGATTTTTTCCTAGCACATTCCATTCTAATTTACAACCTGGGAACACGACTTCCAGAAATGTTGTGCTGCCCTAGAAACCAGTTTTGGGAACGGAGAAATGCTGCCGCCTTGTGGCCGTTTCCCCCAACAGCACCTTTAAAGCCAGTAGTAGTGGTCACTAAATATTCACACTCATTACAAGCCTGTAAATGTCACCTGTTCTCAAAAAAATCCTGGGGTCAAAAATCGACGAAAAATTCAAAACAGGGCAGCCTTCCCAGAAGACCACTTCAAGTGGTTTATTGTACTCACAGTTTTTTTCTGTTTTCGTTTAACAGAAAGAAAACAAAGCATGGAAAAATGCTGAACATTAGGAATTATTAAAGACATGCAAATCCAAGTTACAAAAACCTATCAGCTCACACCAGTCATAATGGCCATCAGCAAAAATTCTGCAAACAATAAATGCTGAAGGGGTTGTGGAGAAATGCGCACCCTCGTTTCTAAGTGGGACATGGTAAGAACCAGTAATGAAAACACAAAGGAGGTGCCTTGATAAGGTAAATATTGAGCTACCATTCAATCAAGCATACCCACTGCTGGGCCTATCACCTGAGAGGATGAGAATCCAAAAGACACAGGGTGGCAATCCTGCACTCCAGCAATATTTACCACAGCCAACACTTGGAAGCAACAAAAATGTCTGTCAGCAGAGGAAGGCACAAGAAGAAGTGGTCCATGTACACAATGGAATATTACTCCAATTAAAAAAATATATAATTTCAATTTAGAAACCAAACGTAAGTTAGGAGACATCAGCTTTTGGGGGTCTGTCCGGGCACATTCCTCTCTAATATATAACCGAGGAACACCACTGGCAGGAAGGACTCTTTCCGTAATTCCCAGAATGGGGAAAGGAGAAATGCTGCCGCCCAATGGCTGATACCTTCAACAGCAGCTTTAAAATCTGTGCTAATGGTCACTTCATATGCACAAGTACTGGAGGGCTGTAAATGAAACCAGCCCTGAAGATGTCTTCAGGGAGGTAATGGCCAAAATATTTCAAAATGTGACACATACTTCAAGAAAACCATTTGAAGAGGTAAGCGCTACTCACAGCTTGAAAAAAAGAGGACATGCCTGAAAGTTCAATTTCAAGGGATTATGAGATGCATGCAAATCCAACCTCAAAGAGGTGTCAGCTCACACCTGTCAGAATAAACATCAGCAGAAAAACTACAAACAATAAATGCTGAAAGGGTTGTGGACAAGGGCATACCCTCAAATTTAAGTGGAACATAACCTGGTAAGAGCCACTAATGAGAACAGAATGGAGACGCCTTTACAAGGTAAACATTTTGTTACCATATGAACCAACAGGCCCTCTCCTGGGCCTATCACCGAAGAAGACATAGTTGAAAGACACAGGCAGGCAAATGTGCATTTCAGCAGTGTTACAATAACCAAGACATGGAAGCAACCGAAAAGTCCATCAACAGGCGAGTGGACAAAGAAAAACTGGTCCACGTACAGATGGAATATTAGCCAAGGAAAGCAATGACACAATGCCATTTGCATCACCATAGATGAGTCTAGAAGTAATCACGCAACTTGTAGCAAGTCAGAAAGCGAAAGACACGTATCCTGTGATATCACTTATAGGTGTTACCTAAAAATTGATACCAGTGAAGATATTTCCACAGAGAAAGGCAATCACAGATTCATGAAACAAACTTATGGTTCACCAATGGAAAGGTGTGAGGATTGGATACATTAGGATGTCAGAGTTAACAGAGATATACAAACACAGGTGAAGTATATAATCACCAAAGACCTACGGAATACCAAGAGAAGACTACTCAACATTGTGTCATAACCTAAAATGGGAAAAGGATCCAAAGAAGAAAAGAGATAGGTATATGTGGAAAACAACCACATCTTGCACACCTAAAACAAGCAAAACTTTGTAATCACACTTGCTGTGATAAACAATGAGAATTAAATTTAAAAAAAGAACAATATTTAGTGAGATATAAACTGAAGGGGCTTTTTCCTGGCCCATTCCATTCTAATTTGCAACCTAGAACAGGACTTCCATTGAGGCTCTGTTTCCCTAGTAACCAGATTTGGTTAATGAGAACTGCTGCTGCCTTGTGGCCGTTTCACACAACAGCAGCTCTAACTGCAGCCGTAATGGTTACTTGATAGTCAAAATAATTGCAGGCCTGTAAATGACACCTGTCCTCAAAACAATCCTTCCGTCGTAAATCGAGCAAAACTCTCAAAAGACATCCATATTTCAAAACGACAATTTCAAGAGGCATATTTTATGCACATTTTATATTCTGTCTCCTTTTTTGTTATAGAAAAAGGCATGGAAAAACGCTCAACGTCAGGAATTAATAAAGCCATGCAAATCCGGTCTAGAAACACGTTCACCTCACAGCCGTCAGAAGGATCATCAGCAAAAAAGTCTACCATAGTATAAATGCTGAAGGGGTTTTAGAGAACTGTGTACCCTCTAGCTGCTGATGGGATGTAACCTGGTAACAGCCAGTACAGAGAACAAAATGGAGGTGTGTTTAAAGGTAAAACTTGAGCTACTATGTGATCAGGTAGGCCCACTGATGGGCCTATCCGCTGAGTAGACCTGAATCGAAAAGACACAGGCTGGCAATCCTTCACTGCAGCAACATGTACCATAGCCAAGAGCTGGAAGAAACCAAAATGTCCATCAACAGAAAAATGCACCAAGAAGAAGTGGTCCATGTACACAATGGAATATTAGCCATGGAAAAGCAGGGAACAATGCTGTTGGCACCACCATAGAAGGATCTAGAGATAATCACCCTACCTGAAGTAAGAAAGAAAACGAAAGACAGATATCCTATTACATCACTTATAGGTGTTACCTAAAAATTGATACCCATGAAATAATTTCCAAGAGAAGGACACTCATAGATTCAGAAAACCAAATTATGTTTAACCAAATGGAAAGGTGTAAGGAATGTATGAATTAGGATATGGGGGTTAACAGACATGTAGTAATACATATGAAATAGATAATCACAAAATACCTATGGAATGCTAAAAGAGGTGTACTCAACACTCTGTAGTAACCTACACGGGAAAGGATCCAAAGATGAATAGATCAATACATTGATATAATGAACCAGATTCCATACACCTAGAAAAAACACAGTATTTTTATCCAATTTGCTGTGATAATAAATAAAAATTAAATGTAAGAAACAAACAAGAAGGAAGGAGATATAAGCTCTTGGGAGTTTGCCGTGGCACATTCTGCTCTAATTTGCAGCTTACAAACACGATTTCCAGGAAACCTCTGTTGCCCAAAAACCCAGAGTTGGAAATGTAGAAATGCTGCCGCCTTGTGGCCGTTTCCCACAAGAGCGGCTTTAAAACCACAGCTAACGGTCACTTAACATTCACAAGGACTCAGGACAGTAAAGGACAACTACCCTCAAAAATTCACAACTGGCAAAATTTTCAAGGAGATAGTAGGAAGAGGTAAATTTTACTCATTATTTTTCTAAAAACAAGGAAAATGGATAAAAGCTCAACAACATAAATTTTTAAACTCATGCAAATCTAGCCTACAAAAAGATTTCAACTCACACACGGCAACTACCATCAGCCAAAGGTCTACAAACAATAAATGCTGAAGGGGTTTTAGAGAACTGTGTACCCTCTAGCTGCTGGTGAGATGTAAAGTGGTAAGAGCCAATAGTGAGAACAGAAAGGAGCTGTGTTTAAAAGTAAAAATTGAGCCAGCATTCCATTCAGCAGGCCCACCGCTGAACCTCTCACCTGAAAATACCAGAGCCGAGAAGGCACAGACTGCAACAGCTTCACTGCAGGATTTTTCACAATAGCCAAGACACGGAAGCAACCAAAATGTCCATCAATGGATGAATGGATAAAGAAGTGGTCCATGTACATAATGGAGTATTAGCCATGGAAAACAGTGCAACACTGCTCGTTGAGGCACCATTTATGAGCCTAGATATAATCTCAGAACATGCCGTAAGTCAGAAAGAAAAAGACATATAGTATGATATCACTTATAGGCGTTATCTAACAACTGACAAAAATGATAGCATTTTCACAGAGAAAGAAACCCACAGACTTAGAAAACAAACTATTCTTATGTAAATGGAAAGGTGGGCGGTATGGAAAATTAAGATTAGGGTTACCATATGTGTACATATACCTACTAAATACATTTATCAAAGAGACCGACCATATAGCAAGGGAGGTCAATGGAGCACTCTGCAATAATTTACATGGGAAGAGTATCTGTACATGAATATATTACATATATGTGTGTGTGTGTGTGTGTGTGTGTATATGTAATGTACAAATGAACCAGACTGTATACACCTCGGACAAACAATATTCTAAATATTACCTCGATTTAAAAAGACTAAAAAATCGAACAAGAAATAATGGAATATTAACTTATGGGATTTTTTCCTAGCACATTCCATTCTAATTTACAACCTGGGAACACAACTTCCAGAAATGTTGTGCTGCCCTAGAAACCAGTTTTGGGAACGGAGAAATGCTGCCGCCTTGTGGCCGTTTCCCCCAACAGCACCTTTAAAGCCAGTAGTAGTGGTCACTAAATATTCACACTCATTACAAGCCTGTAAATGTCACCTGTTCTCAAAAAAATCCTGGGGTCAAAAATCGACGAAAAATTCAAAACAGGGCAGCCTTCCCAGAAGACCACTTCAAGTGGTTTATTGTACTCACAGTTTTTTTCTGTTTTCGTTTAACAGAAAGAAAACAAAGCATGGAAAAATGCTGAACATTAGGAATTATTAAAGACATGCAAATCCAAGTTACAAAAACCTATCAGCTCACACCAGTCATAATGGCCATCAGCAAAAATTCTGCAAACAATAAATGCTGAAGGGGTTGTGGAGAAATGCGCACCCTCGTTTCTAAGTGGGACATGGTAAGAACCAGTAATGAAAACACAAAGGAGGTGCCTTGATAAGGTAAATATTGAGCTACCATTCAATCAAGCATACCCACTGCTGGGCCTATCACCTGAGAGGATGAGAATCCAAAAGACACAGGGTGGCAATCCTGCACTCCAGCAATATTTACCACAGCCAACACTTGGAAGCAACAAAAATGTCTGTCAGCAGAGGAAGGCACAAGAAGAAGTGGTCCATGTACACAATGGAATATTACTCCAATTAAAAAAATATATAATTTCAATTTAGAAACCAAACGTAAGTTAGGAGACATCAGCTTTTGGGGGTCTGTCCGGGCACATTCCTCTCTAATATATAACCGAGGAACACCACTGGCAGGAAGGACTCTTTCCGTAATTCCCAGAATGGGGAAAGGAGAAATGCTGCCGCCCAATGGCTGATACCTTCAACAGCAGCTTTAAAATCTGTGCTAATGGTCACTTCATATGCACAAGTACTGGAGGGCTGTAAATGAAACCAGCCCTGAAGATGTCTTCAGGGAGGTAATGGCCAAAATATTTCAAAATGTGACACATACTTCAAGAAAACCATTTGAAGAGGTAAGCGCTACTCACAGCTTGAAAAAAAGAGGACATGCCTGAAAGTTCAATTTCAAGGGATTATGAGATGCATGCAAATCCAACCTCAAAGAGGTGTCAGCTCACACCTGTCAGAATAAACATCAGCAGAAAAACTACAAACAATAAATGCTGAAAGGGTTGTGGACAAGGGCATACCCTCAAATTTAAGTGGAACATAACCTGGTAAGAGCCACTAATGAGAACAGAATGGAGACGCCTTTACAAGGTAAACATTTTGTTACCATATGAACCAACAGGCCCTCTCCTGGGCCTATCACCGAAGAAGACATAGTTGAAAGACACAGGCAGGCAAATGTGCATTTCAGCAGTGTTACAATAACCAAGACATGGAAGCAACCGAAAAGTCCATCAACAGGCGAGTGGACAAAGAAAAACTGGTCCACGTACAGATGGAATATTAGCCAAGGAAAGCAATGACACAATGCCATTTGCATCACCATAGATGAGTCTAGAAGTAATCACGCAACTTGTAGCAAGTCAGAAAGCGAAAGACACGTATCCTGTGATATCACTTATAGGTGTTACCTAAAAATTGATACCAGTGAAGATATTTCCACAGAGAAAGGCAATCACAGATTCATGAAACAAACTTATGGTTCACCAATGGAAAGGTGTGAGGATTGGATACATTAGGATGTCAGAGTTAACAGAGATATACAAACACAGGTGAAGTATATAATCACCAAAGACCTACGGAATACCAAGAGAAGACTACTCAACATTGTGTCATAACCTAAAATGGGAAAAGGATCCAAAGAAGAAAAGAGATAGGTATATGTGGAAAACAACCACATCTTGCACACCTAAAACAAGCAAAACTTTGTAATCACACTTGCTGTGATAAACAATGAGAATTAAATTTAAAAAAAGAACAATATTTAGTGAGATATAAACTGAAGGGGCTTTTTCCTGGCCCATTCCATTCTAATTTGCAACCTAGAACAGGACTTCCATTGAGGCTCTGTTTCCCTAGTAACCAGATTTGGTTAATGAGAACTGCTGCTGCCTTGTGGCCGTTTCACACAACAGCAGCTCTAACTGCAGCCGTAATGGTTACTTGATAGTCAAAATAATTGCAGGCCTGTAAATGACACCTGTCCTCAAAACAATCCTTCGGTCGTAAATCGAGCAAAACTCTCAAAAGACATCCATATTTCAAAACGACAATTTCAAGAGGCATATTTTATGCACATTTTATATTCTGTCTCCTTTTTTGTTATAGAAAAAGGCATGGAAAAACGCTCAACGTCAGGAATTAATAAAGCCATGCAAATCCGGTCTAGAAACACGTTCACCTCACAGCCGTCAGAAGGATCATCAGCAAAAAAGTCTACCATAGTATAAATGCTGAAGGGGTTTTAGAGAACTGTGTACCCTCTAGCTGCTGATGGGATGTAACCTGGTAACAGCCAGTACAGAGAACAAAATGGAGGTGTGTTTAAAGGTAAAACTTGAGCTACTATGTGATCAGGTAGGCCCACTGATGGGCCTATCCGCTGAGTAGACCTGAATCGAAAAGTCACAGGCTGGCAATCCTTCACTGCAGCAACATGTACCATAGCCAAGAGCTGGAAGAAACCAAAATGTCCATCAACAGAAAAATGCACCAAGAAGAAGTGGTCCATGTACACAATGGAATATTAGCCATGGAAAAGCAGGGAACAATGCTGTTGGCACCACCATAGAAGGATCTAGAGATAATCACCCTACCTGAAGTAAGAAAGAAAACGAAAGACAGATATCCTATTACATCACTTATAGGTGTTACCTAAAAATTGATACCCATGAAATAATTTCCAAGAGAAGGACACTCATAGATTCAGAAAACCAAATTATGTTTAACCAAATGGAAAGGTGTAAGGAATGTATGAATTAGGATATGGGGGTTAACAGACATGTAGTAATACATATGAAATAGATAATCACAAAATACCTATGGAATGCTAAAAGAGGTGTACTCAACACTCTGTAGTAACCTACACGGGAAAGGATCCAAAGATGAATAGATCAATACATTGATATAATGAACCAGATTCCATACACCTAGAAAAAACACAGTATTTTTATCCAATTTGCTGTGATAATAAATAAAAATTAAATGTAAGAAACAAACAAGAAGGAAGGAGATATAAGCTCCTGGGAGTTTGCCGTGGCACATTCTGCTCTAATTTGCAGCTTACAAACACGATTTCCAGGAAACCTCTGTTGCCCAAAAACCCAGAGTTGGAAATGTAGAAATGCTGCCGCCTTGTGGCCGTTTCCCACAAGAGCGGCTTTAAAACCACAGCTAACGGTCACTTAACATTCACAAGGACTCAGGACAGTAAAGGACAACTACCCTCAAAAATTCACAACTGGCAAAATTTTCAAGGAGATAGTAGGAAGAGGTAAATTTTACTCATTATTTTTCTAAAAACAAGGAAAATGGATAAAAGCTCAACAACATAAATTTTTAAACTCATGCAAATCTAGCCTACAAAAAGATTTCAACTCACACACGGCAACTACCATCAGCCAAAGGTCTACAAACAATAAATGCTGAAGGGGTTTTAGAGAACTGTGTACCCTCTAGCTGCTGGTGAGATGTAAAGTGGTAAGAGCCAATAGTGAGAACAGAAAGGAGCTGTGTTTAAAAGTAAAAATTGAGCCAGCATTCCATTCAGCAGGCCCACCGCTGAACCTCTCACCTGAAAATACCAGAGCCGAGAAGGCACAGACTGCAACAGCTTCACTGCAGGATTTTTCACAATAGCCAAGACACGGAAGCAACCAAAATGTCCATCAATGGATGAATGGATAAAGAAGTGGTCCATGTACATAATGGAATATTAGCCATGGAAAACAGTGCAACACTGCTCATTGAGGCACCATTTATGAGCCTAGATATAATCTCAGAACATGCCGTAAGTCAGAAAGAAAAAGACATATAGTATGATATCACTTATAGGCGTTATCTAACAACTGACAAAAATGATAGCATTTTCACAGAGAAAGAAACTCACAGACTTAGAAAACAAACTATTCTTATGTAAATGGAAAGGTGGGCGGTATGGAAAATTAAGATTAGGGTTACCATATGTGTACATATACCTACTAAATACATTTATCAAAGAGACCGACCATATAGCAAGGGAGGTCAATGGAGCACTCTGCAATAATTTACATGGGAAGAGTATCTGTACATGAATATATTACATATATGTGTGTGTGTGTGTGTGTGTGTGTGTATATGTAATGTACAAATGAACCAGACTGTATACACCTAGGACAAACAATATTCTAAATATTACCTCGATTTAAAAAGACTAAAAAATCGAACAAGAAATAATGGAATATTAACTTATGGGATTTTTTCCTAGCACATTCCATTCTAATTTACAACCTGGGAACACGACTTCCAGAAATGTTGTGCTGCCCTAGAAACCAGTTTTGGGAACGGAGAAATGCTGCCGCCTTGTGGCCGTTTCCCCCAACAGCACCTTTAAAGCCAGTAGTAGTGGTCACTAAATATTCACACTCATTACAAGCCTGTAAATGTCACCTGTTCTCAAAAAAATCCTGGGGTCAAAAATCGACGAAAAATTCAAAACAGGGCAGCCTTCCCAGAAGACCACTTCAAGTGGTTTATTGTACTCACAGTTTTTTTCTGTTTTCGTTTAACAGAAAGAAAACAAAGCATGGAAAAATGCTGAACATTAGGAATTATTAAAGACATGCAAATCCAAGTTACAAAAACCTATCAGCTCACACCAGTCATAATGGCCATCAGCAAAAATTCTGCAAACAATAAATGCTGAAGGGGTTGTGGAGAAATGCGCACCCTCGTTTCTAAGTGGGACATGGTAAGAACCAGTAATGAAAACACAAAGGAGGTGCCTTGATAAGGTAAATATTGAGCTACCATTCAATCAAGCATACCCACTGCTGGGCCTATCACCTGAGAGGATGAGAATCCAAAAGACACAGGGTGGCAATCCTGCACTCCAGCAATATTTACCACAGCCAACACTTGGAAGCAACAAAAATGTCTGTCAGCAGAGGAAGGCACAAGAAGAAGTGGTCCATGTACACAATGGAATATTACTCCAATTAAAAAAATATATAATTTCAATTTAGAAACCAAACGTAAGTTAGGAGACATCAGCTTTTGGGGGTCTGTCCGGGCACATTCCTCTCTAATATATAACCGAGGAACACCACTGGCAGGAAGGACTCTTTCCGTAATTCCCAGAATGGGGAAAGGAGAAATGCTGCCGCCCAATGGCTGATACCTTCAACAGCAGCTTTAAAATCTGTGCTAATGGTCACTTCATATGCACAAGTACTGGAGGGCTGTAAATGAAACCAGCCCTGAAGATGTCTTCAGGGAGGTAATGGCCAAAATATTTCAAAATGTGACACATACTTCAAGAAAACCATTTGAAGAGGTAAGCGCTACTCACAGCTTGAAAAAAAGAGGACATGCCTGAAAGTTCAATTTCAAGGGATTATGAGATGCATGCAAATCCAACCTCAAAGAGGTGTCAGCTCACACCTGTCAGAATAAACATCAGCAGAAAAACTACAAACAATAAATGCTGAAAGGGTTGTGGACAAGGGCATACCCTCAAATTTAAGTGGAACATAACCTGGTAAGAGCCACTAATGAGAACAGAATGGAGACGCCTTTACAAGGTAAACATTTTGCTACCATATGAACCAACAGGCCCTCTCCTGGGCCTATCACCGAAGAAGACATAGTTGAAAGACACAGGCAGGCAAATGTGCATTTCAGCAGTGTTACAATAACCAAGACATGGAAGCAACCGAAAAGTCCATCAACAGGCGAGTGGACAAAGAAAAACTGGTCCACGTACAGATGGAATATTAGCCAAGGAAAGCAATGACACAATGCCATTTGCATCACCATAGATGAGTCTAGAAGTAATCACGCAACTTGTAGCAAGTCAGAAAGCGAAAGACACGTATCCTGTGATATCACTTATAGGTGTTACCTAAAAATTGATACCAGTGAAGATATTTCCACAGAGAAAGGCAATCACAGATTCATGAAACAAACTTATGGTTCACCAATGGAAAGGTGTGAGGATTGGATACATTAGGATGTCAGAGTTAACAGAGATATACAAACACAGGTGAAGTATATAATCACCAAAGACCTACGGAATACCAAGAGAAGACTACTCAACATTGTGTCATAACCTAAAATGGGAAAAGGATCCAAAGAAGAAAAGAGATAGGTATATGTGGAAAACAACCACATCTTGCACACCTAAAACAAGCAAAACTTTGTAATCACACTTGCTGTGATAAACAATGAGAATTAAATTTAAAAAAAGAACAATATTTAGTGAGATATAAACTGAAGGGGCTTTTTCCTGGCCCATTCCATTCTAATTTGCAACCTAGAACAGGACTTCCATTGAGGCTCTGTTTCCCTAGTAACCAGATTTGGTTAATGAGAACTGCTGCTGCCTTGTGGCCGTTTCACACAACAGCAGCTCTAACTGCAGCCGTAATGGTTACTTGATAGTCAAAATAATTGCAGGCCTGTAAATGACACCTGTCCTCAAAACAATCCTTCCGTCGTAAATCGAGCAAAACTCTCAAAAGACATCCATATTTCAAAACGACAATTTCAAGAGGCATATTTTATGCACATTTTATATTCTGTCTCCTTTTTTGTTATAGAAAAAGGCATGGAAAAACGCTCAACGTCAGGAATTAATAAAGCCATGCAAATCCGGTCTAGAAACACGTTCACCTCACAGCCGTCAGAAGGATCATCAGCAAAAAAGTCTACCATAGTATAAATGCTGAAGGGGTTTTAGAGAACTGTGTACCCTCTAGCTGCTGATGGGATGTAACCTGGTAACAGCCAGTACAGAGAACAAAATGGAGGTGTGTTTAAAGGTAAAACTTGAGCTACTATGTGATCAGGTAGGCCCACTGATGGGCCTATCCGCTGAGTAGACCTGAATCGAAAAGACACAGGCTGGCAATCCTTCACTGCAGCAACATGTACCATAGCCAAGAGCTGGAAGAAACCAAAATGTCCATCAACAGAAAAATGCACCAAGAAGAAGTGGTCCATGTACACAATGGAATATTAGCCATGGAAAAGCAGGGAACAATGCTGTTGGCACCACCATAGAAGGATCTAGAGATAATCACCCTACCTGAAGTAAGAAAGAAAACGAAAGACAGATATCCTATTACATCACTTATAGGTGTTACCTAAAAATTGATACCCATGAAATAATTTCCAAGAGAAGGACACTCATAGATTCAGAAAACCAAATTATGTTTAACCAAATGGAAAGGTGTAAGGAATGTATGAATTAGGATATGGGGGTTAACAGACATGTAGTAATACATATGAAATAGATAATCACAAAATACCTATGGAATGCTAAAAGAGGTGTACTCAACACTCTGTAGTAACCTACACGGGAAAGGATCCAAAGATGAATAGATCAATACATTGATATAATGAACCAGATTCCATACACCTAGAAAAAACACAGTATTTTTATCCAATTTGCTGTGATAATAAATAAAAATTAAATGTAAGAAACAAACAAGAAGGAAGGAGATATAAGCTCTTGGGAGTTTGCCGTGGCACATTCTGCTCTAATTTGCAGCTTACAAACACGATTTCCAGGAAACCTCTGTTGCCCAAAAACCCAGAGTTGGAAATGTAGAAATGCTGCCGCCTTGTGGCCGTTTCCCACAAGAGCGGCTTTAAAACCACAGCTAACGGTCACTTAACATTCACAAGGACTCAGGACAGTAAAGGACAACTACCCTCAAAAATTCACAACTGGCAAAATTTTCAAGGAGATAGTAGGAAGAGGTAAATTTTACTCATTATTTTTCTAAAAACAAGGAAAATGGATAAAAGCTCAACAACATAAATTTTTAAACTCATGCAAATCTAGCCTACAAAAAGATTTCAACTCACACACGGCAACTACCATCAGCCAAAGGTCTACAAACAATAAATGCTGAAGGGGTTTTAGAGAACTGTGTACCCTCTAGCTGCTGGTGAGATGTAAAGTGGTAAGAGCCAATAGTGAGAACAGAAAGGAGCTGTGTTTAAAAGTAAAAATTGAGCCAGCATTCCATTCAGCAGGCCCACCGCTGAACCTCTCACCTGAAAATACCAGAGCCGAGAAGGCACAGACTGCAACAGCTTCACTGCAGGATTTTTCACAATAGCCAAGACACGGAAGCAACCAAAATGTCCATCAATGGATGAATGGATAAAGAAGTGGTCCATGTACATAATGGAGTATTAGCCATGGAAAACAGTGCAACACTGCTCGTTGAGGCACCATTTATGAGCCTAGATATAATCTCAGAACATGCCGTAAGTCAGAAAGAAAAAGACATATAGTATGATATCACTTATAGGCGTTATCTAACAACTGACAAAAATGATAGCATTTTCACAGAGAAAGAAACCCACAGACTTAGAAAACAAACTATTCTTATGTAAATGGAAAGGTGGGCGGTATGGAAAATTAAGATTAGGGTTACCATATGTGTACATATACCTACTAAATACATTTATCAAAGAGACCGACCATATAGCAAGGGAGGTCAATGGAGCACTCTGCAATAATTTACATGGGAAGAGTATCTGTACATGAATATATTACATATATGTGTGTGTGTGTGTGTGTGTGTGTGTATATGTAATGTACAAATGAACCAGACTGTATACACCTAGGACAAACAATATTCTAAATATTACCTCGATTTAAAAAGACTAAAAAATCGAACAAGAAATAATGGAATATTAACTTATGGGATTTTTTCCTAGCACATTCCATTCTAATTTACAACCTGGGAACACGACTTCCAGAAATGTTGTGCTGCCCTAGAAACCAGTTTTGGGAACGGAGAAATGCTGCCGCCTTGTGGCCGTTTCCCCCAACAGCACCTTTAAAGCCAGTAGTAGTGGTCACTAAATATTCACACTCATTACAAGCCTGTAAATGTCACCTGTTCTCAAAAAAATCCTGGGGTCAAAAATCGACGAAAAATTCAAAACAGGGCAGCCTTCCCAGAAGACCACTTCAAGTGGTTTATTGTACTCACAGTTTTTTTCTGTTTTCGTTTAACAGAAAGAAAACAAAGCATGGAAAAATGCTGAACATTAGGAATTATTAAAGACATGCAAATCCAAGTTACAAAAACCTATCAGCTCACACCAGTCATAATGGCCATCAGCAAAAATTCTGCAAACAATAAATGCTGAAGGGGTTGTGGAGAAATGCGCACCCTCGTTTCTAAGTGGGACATGGTAAGAACCAGTAATGAAAACACAAAGGAGGTGCCTTGATAAGGTAAATATTGAGCTACCATTCAATCAAGCATACCCACTGCTGGGCCTATCACCTGAGAGGATGAGAATCCAAAAGACACAGGGTGGCAATCCTGCACTCCAGCAATATTTACCACAGCCAACACTTGGAAGCAACAAAAATGTCTGTCAGCAGAGGAAGGCACAAGAAGAAGTGGTCCATGTACACAATGGAATATTACTCCAATTAAAAAAATATATAATTTCAATTTAGAAACCAAACGTAAGTTAGGAGACATCAGCTTTTGGGGGTCTGTCCGGGCACATTCCTCTCTAATATATAACCGAGGAACACCACTGGCAGGAAGGACTCTTTCCGTAATTCCCAGAATGGGGAAAGGAGAAATGCTGCCGCCCAATGGCTGATACCTTCAACAGCAGCTTTAAAATCTGTGCTAATGGTCACTTCATATGCACAAGTACTGGAGGGCTGTAAATGAAACCAGCCCTGAAGATGTCTTCAGGGAGGTAATGGCCAAAATATTTCAAAATGTGACACATACTTCAAGAAAACCATTTGAAGAGGTAAGCGCTACTCACAGCTTGAAAAAAAGAGGACATGCCTGAAAGTTCAATTTCAAGGGATTATGAGATGCATGCAAATCCAACCTCAAAGAGGTGTCAGCTCACACCTGTCAGAATAAACATCAGCAGAAAAACTACAAACAATAAATGCTGAAAGGGTTGTGGACAAGGGCATACCCTCAAATTTAAGTGGAACATAACCTGGTAAGAGCCACTAATGAGAACAGAATGGAGACGCCTTTACAAGGTAAACATTTTGTTACCATATGAACCAACAGGCCCTCTCCTGGGCCTATCACCGAAGAAGACATAGTTGAAAGACACAGGCAGGCAAATGTGCATTTCAGCAGTGTTACAATAACCAAGACATGGAAGCAACCGAAAAGTCCATCAACAGGCGAGTGGACAAAGAAAAACTGGTCCACGTACAGATGGAATATTAGCCAAGGAAAGCAATGACACAATGCCATTTGCATCACCATAGATGAGTCTAGAAGTAATCACGCAACTTGTAGCAAGTCAGAAAGCGAAAGACACGTATCCTGTGATATCACTTATAGGTGTTACCTAAAAATTGATACCAGTGAAGATATTTCCACAGAGAAAGGCAATCACAGATTCATGAAACAAACTTATGGTTCACCAATGGAAAGGTGTGAGGATTGGATACATTAGGATGTCAGAGTTAACAGAGATATACAAACACAGGTGAAGTATATAATCACCAAAGACCTACGGAATACCAAGAGAAGACTACTCAACATTGTGTCATAACCTAAAATGGGAAAAGGATCCAAAGAAGAAAAGAGATAGGTATATGTGGAAAACAACCACATCTTGCACACCTAAAACAAGCAAAACTTTGTAATCACACTTGCTGTGATAAACAATGAGAATTAAATTTAAAAAAAGAACAATATTTAGTGAGATATAAACTGAAGGGGCTTTTTCCTGGCCCATTCCATTCTAATTTGCAACCTAGAACAGGACTTCCATTGAGGCTCTGTTTCCCTAGTAACCAGATTTGGTTAATGAGAACTGCTGCTGCCTTGTGGCCGTTTCACACAACAGCAGCTCTAACTGCAGCCGTAATGGTTACTTGATAGTCAAAATAATTGCAGGCCTGTAAATGACACCTGTCCTCAAAACAATCCTTCCGTCGTAAATCGAGCAAAACTCTCAAAAGACATCCATATTTCAAAACGACAATTTCAAGAGGCATATTTTATGCACATTTTATATTCTGTCTCCTTTTTTGTTATAGAAAAAGGCATGGAAAAACGCTCAACGTCAGGAATTAATAAAGCCATGCAAATCCGGTCTAGAAACACGTTCACCTCACAGCCGTCAGAAGGATCATCAGCAAAAAAGTCTACCATAGTATAAATGCTGAAGGGGTTTTAGAGAACTGTGTACCCTCTAGCTGCTGATGGGATGTAACCTGGTAACAGCCAGTACAGAGAACAAAATGGAGGTGTGTTTAAAGGTAAAACTTGAGCTACTATGTGATCAGGTAGGCCCACTGATGGGCCTATCCGCTGAGTAGACCTGAATCGAAAAGACACAGGCTGGCAATCCTTCACTGCAGCAACATGTACCATAGCCAAGAGCTGGAAGAAACCAAAATGTCCATCAACAGAAAAATGCACCAAGAAGAAGTGGTCCATGTACACAATGGAATATTAGCCATGGAAAAGCAGGGAACAATGCTGTTGGCACCACCATAGAAGGATCTAGAGATAATCACCCTACCTGAAGTAAGAAAGAAAACGAAAGACAGATATCCTATTACATCACTTATAGGTGTTACCTAAAAATTGATACCCATGAAATAATTTCCAAGAGAAGGACACTCATAGATTCAGAAAACCAAATTATGTTTAACCAAATGGAAAGGTGTAAGGAATGTATGAATTAGGATATGGGGGTTAACAGACATGTAGTAATACATATGAAATAGATAATCACAAAATACCTATGGAATGCTAAAAGAGGTGTACTCAACACTCTGTAGTAACCTACACGGGAAAGGATCCAAAGATGAATAGATCAATACATTGATATAATGAACCAGATTCCATACACCTAGAAAAAACACAGTATTTTTATCCAATTTGCTGTGATAATAAATAAAAATTAAATGTAAGAAACAAACAAGAAGGAAGGAGATATAAGCTCTTGGGAGTTTGCCGTGGCACATTCTGCTCTAATTTGCAGCTTACAAACACGATTTCCAGGAAACCTCTGTTGCCCAAAAACCCAGAGTTGGAAATGTAGAAATGCTGCCGCCTTGTGGCCGTTTCCCACAAGAGCGGCTTTAAAACCACAGCTAACGGTCACTTAACATTCACAAGGACTCAGGACAGTAAAGGACAACTACCCTCAAAAATTCACAACTGGCAAAATTTTCAAGGAGATAGTAGGAAGAGGTAAATTTTACTCATTATTTTTCTAAAAACAAGGAAAATGGATAAAAGCTCAACAACATAAATTTTTAAACTCATGCAAATCTAGCCTACAAAAAGATTTCAACTCACACACGGCAACTACCATCAGCCAAAGGTCTACAAACAATAAATGCTGAAGGGGTTTTAGAGAACTGTGTACCCTCTAGCTGCTGGTGAGATGTAAAGTGGTAAGAGCCAATAGTGAGAACAGAAAGGAGCTGTGTTTAAAAGTAAAAATTGAGCCAGCATTCCATTCAGCAGGCCCACCGCTGAACCTCTCACCTGAAAATACCAGAGCCGAGAAGGCACAGACTGCAACAGCTTCACTGCAGGATTTTTCACAATAGCCAAGACACGGAAGCAACCAAAATGTCCATCAATGGATGAATGGATAAAGAAGTGGTCCATGTACATAATGGAGTATTAGCCATGGAAAACAGTGCAACACTGCTCGTTGAGGCACCATTTATGAGCCTAGATATAATCTCAGAACATGCCGTAAGTCAGAAAGAAAAAGACATATAGTATGATATCACTTATAGGCGTTATCTAACAACTGACAAAAATGATAGCATTTTCACAGAGAAAGAAACCCACAGACTTAGAAAACAAACTATTCTTATGTAAATGGAAAGGTGGGCGGTATGGAAAATTAAGATTAGGGTTACCATATGTGTACATATACCTACTAAATACATTTATCAAAGAGACCGACCATATAGCAAGGGAGGTCAATGGAGCACTCTGCAATAATTTACATGGGAAGAGTATCTGTACATGAATATATTACATATATGTGTGTGTGTGTGTGTGTGTGTGTGTATATGTAATGTACAAATGAACCAGACTGTATACACCTCGGACAAACAATATTCTAAATATTACCTCGATTTAAAAAGACTAAAAAATCGAACAAGAAATAATGGAATATTAACTTATGGGATTTTTTCCTAGCACATTCCATTCTAATTTACAACCTGGGAACACAACTTCCAGAAATGTTGTGCTGCCCTAGAAACCAGTTTTGGGAACGGAGAAATGCTGCCGCCTTGTGGCCGTTTCCCCCAACAGCACCTTTAAAGCCAGTAGTAGTGGTCACTAAATATTCACACTCATTACAAGCCTGTAAATGTCACCTGTTCTCAAAAAAATCCTGGGGTCAAAAATCGACGAAAAATTCAAAACAGGGCAGCCTTCCCAGAAGACCACTTCAAGTGGTTTATTGTACTCACAGTTTTTTTCTGTTTTCGTTTAACAGAAAGAAAACAAAGCATGGAAAAATGCTGAACATTAGGAATTATTAAAGACATGCAAATCCAAGTTACAAAAACCTATCAGCTCACACCAGTCATAATGGCCATCAGCAAAAATTCTGCAAACAATAAATGCTGAAGGGGTTGTGGAGAAATGCGCACCCTCGTTTCTAAGTGGGACATGGTAAGAACCAGTAATGAAAACACAAAGGAGGTGCCTTGATAAGGTAAATATTGAGCTACCATTCAATCAAGCATACCCACTGCTGGGCCTATCACCTGAGAGGATGAGAATCCAAAAGACACAGGGTGGCAATCCTGCACTCCAGCAATATTTACCACAGCCAACACTTGGAAGCAACAAAAATGTCTGTCAGCAGAGGAAGGCACAAGAAGAAGTGGTCCATGTACACAATGGAATATTACTCCAATTAAAAAAATATATAATTTCAATTTAGAAACCAAACGTAAGTTAGGAGACATCAGCTTTTGGGGGTCTGTCCGGGCACATTCCTCTCTAATATATAACCGAGGAACACCACTGGCAGGAAGGACTCTTTCCGTAATTCCCAGAATGGGGAAAGGAGAAATGCTGCCGCCCAATGGCTGATACCTTCAACAGCAGCTTTAAAATCTGTGCTAATGGTCACTTCATATGCACAAGTACTGGAGGGCTGTAAATGAAACCAGCCCTGAAGATGTCTTCAGGGAGGTAATGGCCAAAATATTTCAAAATGTGACACATACTTCAAGAAAACCATTTGAAGAGGTAAGCGCTACTCACAGCTTGAAAAAAAGAGGACATGCCTGAAAGTTCAATTTCAAGGGATTATGAGATGCATGCAAATCCAACCTCAAAGAGGTGTCAGCTCACACCTGTCAGAATAAACATCAGCAGAAAAACTACAAACAATAAATGCTGAAAGGGTTGTGGACAAGGGCATACCCTCAAATTTAAGTGGAACATAACCTGGTAAGAGCCACTAATGAGAACAGAATGGAGACGCCTTTACAAGGTAAACATTTTGTTACCATATGAACCAACAGGCCCTCTCCTGGGCCTATCACCGAAGAAGACATAGTTGAAAGACACAGGCAGGCAAATGTGCATTTCAGCAGTGTTACAATAACCAAGACATGGAAGCAACCGAAAAGTCCATCAACAGGCGAGTGGACAAAGAAAAACTGGTCCACGTACAGATGGAATATTAGCCAAGGAAAGCAATGACACAATGCCATTTGCATCACCATAGATGAGTCTAGAAGTAATCACGCAACTTGTAGCAAGTCAGAAAGCGAAAGACACGTATCCTGTGATATCACTTATAGGTGTTACCTAAAAATTGATACCAGTGAAGATATTTCCACAGAGAAAGGCAATCACAGATTCATGAAACAAACTTATGGTTCACCAATGGAAAGGTGTGAGGATTGGATACATTAGGATGTCAGAGTTAACAGAGATATACAAACACAGGTGAAGTATATAATCACCAAAGACCTACGGAATACCAAGAGAAGACTACTCAACATTGTGTCATAACCTAAAATGGGAAAAGGATCCAAAGAAGAAAAGAGATAGGTATATGTGGAAAACAACCACATCTTGCACACCTAAAACAAGCAAAACTTTGTAATCACACTTGCTGTGATAAACAATGAGAATTAAATTTAAAAAAAGAACAATATTTAGTGAGATATAAACTGAAGGGGCTTTTTCCTGGCCCATTCCATTCTAATTTGCAACCTAGAACAGGACTTCCATTGAGGCTCTGTTTCCCTAGTAACCAGATTTGGTTAATGAGAACTGCTGCTGCCTTGTGGCCGTTTCACACAACAGCAGCTCTAACTGCAGCCGTAATGGTTACTTGATAGTCAAAATAATTGCAGGCCTGTAAATGACACCTGTCCTCAAAACAATCCTTCGGTCGTAAATCGAGCAAAACTCTCAAAAGACATCCATATTTCAAAACGACAATTTCAAGAGGCATATTTTATGCACATTTTATATTCTGTCTCCTTTTTTGTTATAGAAAAAGGCATGGAAAAACGCTCAACGTCAGGAATTAATAAAGCCATGCAAATCCAGTCTAGAAACACGTTCACCTCACAGCCGTCAGAAGGATCATCAGCAAAAAAGTCTACCATAGTATAAATGCTGAAGGGGTTTTAGAGAACTGTGTACCCTCTAGCTGCTGATGGGATGTAACCTGGTAACAGCCAGTACAGAGAACAAAATGGAGGTGTGTTTAAAGGTAAAACTTGAGCTACTATGTGATCAGGTAGGCCCACTGATGGGCCTATCCGCTGAGTAGACCTGAATCGAAAAGACACAGGCTGGCAATCCTTCACTGCAGCAACATGTACCATAGCCAAGAGCTGGAAGAAACCAAAATGTCCATCAACAGAAAAATGCACCAAGAAGAAGTGGTCCATGTACACAATGGAATATTAGCCATGGAAAAGCAGGGAACAATGCTGTTGGCACCACCATAGAAGGATCTAGAGATAATCACCCTACCTGAAGTAAGAAAGAAAACGAAAGACAGATATCCTATTACATCACTTATAGGTGTTACCTAAAAATTGATACCCATGAAATAATTTCCAAGAGAAGGACACTCATAGATTCAGAAAACCAAATTATGTTTAACCAAATGGAAAGGTGTAAGGAATGTATGAATTAGGATATGGGGGTTAACAGACATGTAGTAATACATATGAAATAGATAATCACAAAATACCTATGGAATGCTAAAAGAGGTGTACTCAACACTCTGTAGTAACCTACACGGGAAAGGATCCAAAGATGAATAGATCAATACATTGATATAATGAACCAGATTCCATACACCTAGAAAAAACACAGTATTTTTATCCAATTTGCTGTGATAATAAATAAAAATTAAATGTAAGAAACAAACAAGAAGGAAGGAGATATAAGCTCTTGGGAGTTTGCCGTGGCACATTCTGCTCTAATTTGCAGCTTACAAACACGATTTCCAGGAAACCTCTGTTGCCCAAAAACCCAGAGTTGGAAATGTAGAAATGCTGCCGCCTTGTGGCCGTTTCCCACAAGAGCGGCTTTAAAACCACAGCTAACGGTCACTTAACATTCACAAGGACTCAGGACAGTAAAGGACAACTACCCTCAAAAATTCACAACTGGCAAAATTTTCAAGGAGATAGTAGGAAGAGGTAAATTTTACTCATTATTTTTCTAAAAACAAGGAAAATGGATAAAAGCTCAACAACATAAATTTTTAAACTCATGCAAATCTAGCCTACAAAAAGATTTCAACTCACACACGGCAACTACCATCAGCCAAAGGTCTACAAACAATAAATGCTGAAGGGGTTTTAGAGAACTGTGTACCCTCTAGCTGCTGGTGAGATGTAAAGTGGTAAGAGCCAATAGTGAGAACAGAAAGGAGCTGTGTTTAAAAGTAAAAATTGAGCCAGCATTCCATTCAGCAGGCCCACCGCTGAACCTCTCACCTGAAAATACCAGAGCCGAGAAGGCACAGACTGCAACAGCTTCACTGCAGGATTTTTCACAATAGCCAAGACACGGAAGCAACCAAAATGTCCATCAATGGATGAATGGATAAAGAAGTGGTCCATGTACATAATGGAGTATTAGCCATGGAAAACAGTGCAACACTGCTCGTTGAGGCACCATTTATGAGCCTAGATATAATCTCAGAACATGCCGTAAGTCAGAAAGAAAAAGACATATAGTATGATATCACTTATAGGCGTTATCTAACAACTGACAAAAATGATAGCATTTTCACAGAGAAAGAAACCCACAGACTTAGAAAACAAACTATTCTTATGTAAATGGAAAGGTGGGCGGTATGGAAAATTAAGATTAGGGTTACCATATGTGTACATATACCTACTAAATACATTTATCAAAGAGACCGACCATATAGCAAGGGAGGTCAATGGAGCACTCTGCAATAATTTACATGGGAAGAGTATCTGTACATGAATATATTACATATATGTGTGTGTGTGTGTGTGTGTGTATATGTAATGTACAAATGAACCAGACTGTATACACCTAGGACAAACAATATTCTAAATATTACCTCGATTTAAAAAGACTAAAAAATCGAACAAGAAATAATGGAATATTAACTTATGGGATTTTTTCCTAGCACATTCCATTCTAATTTACAACCTGGGAACACAACTTCCAGAAATGTTGTGCTGCCCTAGAAACCAGTTTTGGGAACGGAGAAATGCTGCCGCCTTGTGGCCGTTTCCCCCAACAGCACCTTTAAAGCCAGTAGTAGTGGTCACTAAATATTCACACTCATTACAAGCCTGTAAATGTCACCTGTTCTCAAAAAAATCCTGGGGTCAAAAATCGACGAAAAATTCAAAACAGGGCAGCCTTCCCAGAAGACCACTTCAAGTGGTTTATTGTACTCACAGTTTTTTTCTGTTTTCGTTTAACAGAAAGAAAACAAAGCATGGAAAAATGCTGAACATTAGGAATTATTAAAGACATGCAAATCCAAGTTACAAAAACCTATCAGCTCACACCAGTCATAATGGCCATCAGCAAAAATTCTGCAAACAATAAATGCTGAAGGGGTTGTGGAGAAATGCGCACCCTCGTTTCTAAGTGGGACATGGTAAGAACCAGTAATGAAAACACAAAGGAGGTGCCTTGATAAGGTAAATATTGAGCTACCATTCAATCAAGCATACCCACTGCTGGGCCTATCACCTGAGAGGATGAGAATCCAAAAGACACAGGGTGGCAATCCTGCACTCCAGCAATATTTACCACAGCCAACACTTGGAAGCAACAAAAATGTCTGTCAGCAGAGGAAGGCACAAGAAGAAGTGGTCCATGTACACAATGGAATATTACTCCAATTAAAAAAATATATAATTTCAATTTAGAAACCAAACGTAAGTTAGGAGACATCAGCTTTTGGGGGTCTGTCCGGGCACATTCCTCTCTAATATATAACCGAGGAACACCACTGGCAGGAAGGACTCTTTCCGTAATTCCCAGAATGGGGAAAGGAGAAATGCTGCCGCCCAATGGCTGATACCTTCAACAGCAGCTTTAAAATCTGTGCTAATGGTCACTTCATATGCACAAGTACTGGAGGGCTGTAAATGAAACCAGCCCTGAAGATGTCTTCAGGGAGGTAATGGCCAAAATATTTCAAAATGTGACACATACTTCAAGAAAACCATTTGAAGAGGTAAGCGCTACTCACAGCTTGAAAAAAAGAGGACATGCCTGAAAGTTCAATTTCAAGGGATTATGAGATGCATGCAAATCCAACCTCAAAGAGGTGTCAGCTCACACCTGTCAGAATAAACATCAGCAGAAAAACTACAAACAATAAATGCTGAAAGGGTTGTGGACAAGGGCATACCCTCAAATTTAAGTGGAACATAACCTGGTAAGAGCCACTAATGAGAACAGAATGGAGACGCCTTTACAAGGTAAACATTTTGTTACCATATGAACCAACAGGCCCTCTCCTGGGCCTATCACCGAAGAAGACATAGTTGAAAGACACAGGCAGGCAAATGTGCATTTCAGCAGTGTTACAATAACCAAGACATGGAAGCAACCGAAAAGTCCATCAACAGGCGAGTGGACAAAGAAAAACTGGTCCACGTACAGATGGAATATTAGCCAAGGAAAGCAAAGACACAATGCCATTTGCATCACCATAGATGAGTCTAGAAGTAATCACGCAACTTGTAGCAAGTCAGAAAGCGAAAGACACGTATCCTGTGATATCACTTATAGGTGTTACCTAAAAATTGATACCAGTGAAGATATTTCCACAGAGAAAGGCAATCACAGATTCATGAAACAAACTTATGGTTCACCAATGGAAAGGTGTGAGGATTGGATACATTAGGATGTCAGAGTTAACAGAGATATACAAACACAGGTGAAGTATATAATCACCAAAGACCTACGGAATACCAAGAGAAGACTACTCAACATTGTGTCATAACCTAAAATGGGAAAAGGATCCAAAGAAGAAAAGAGATAGGTATATGTGGAAAACAACCACATCTTGCACACCTAAAACAAGCAAAACTTTGTAATCACACTTGCTGTGATAAACAATGAGAATTAAATTTAAAAAAAGAACAATATTTAGTGAGATATAAACTGAAGGGGCTTTTTCCTGGCCCATTCCATTCTAATTTGCAACCTAGAACAGGACTTCCATTGAGGCTCTGTTTCCCTAGTAACCAGATTTGGTTAATGAGAACTGCTGCTGCCTTGTGGCCGTTTCACACAACAGCAGCTCTAACTGCAGCCGTAATGGTTACTTGATAGTCAAAATAATTGCAGGCCTGTAAATGACACCTGTCCTCAAAACAATCCTTCCGTCGTAAATCGAGCAAAACTCTCAAAAGACATCCATATTTCAAAACGACAATTTCAAGAGGCATATTTTATGCACATTTTATATTCTGTCTCCTTTTTTGTTATAGAAAAAGGCATGGAAAAACGCTCAACGTCAGGAATTAATAAAGCCATGCAAATCCAGTCTAGAAACACGTTCACCTCACAGCCGTCAGAAGGATCATCAGCAAAAAAGTCTACCATAGTATAAATGCTGAAGGGGTTTTAGAGAACTGTGTACCCTCTAGCTGCTGATGGGATGTAACCTGGTAACAGCCAGTACAGAGAACAAAATGGAGGTGTGTTTAAAGGTAAAACTTGAGCTACTATGTGATCAGGTAGGCCCACTGATGGGCCTATCCGCTGAGTAGACCTGAATCGAAAAGACACAGGCTGGCAATCCTTCACTGCAGCAACATGTACCATAGCCAAGAGCTGGAAGAAACCAAAATGTCCATCAACAGAAAAATGCACCAAGAAGAAGTGGTCCATGTACACAATGGAATATTAGCCATGGAAAAGCAGGGAACAATGCTGTTGGCACCACCATAGAAGGATCTAGAGATAATCACCCTACCTGAAGTAAGAAAGAAAACGAAAGACAGATATCCTATTACATCACTTATAGGTGTTACCTAAAAATTGATACCCATGAAATAATTTCCAAGAGAAGGACACTCATAGATTCAGAAAACCAAATTATGTTTAACCAAATGGAAAGGTGTAAGGAATGTATGAATTAGGATATGGGGGTTAACAGACATGTAGTAATACATATGAAATAGATAATCACAAAATACCTATGGAATGCTAAAAGAGGTGTACTCAACACTCTGTAGTAACCTACACGGGAAAGGATCCAAAGATGAATAGATCAATACATTGATATAATGAACCAGATTCCATACACCTAGAAAAAACACAGTATTTTTATCCAATTTGCTGTGATAATAAATAAAAATTAAATGTAAGAAACAAACAAGAAGGAAGGAGATATAAGCTCTTGGGAGTTTGCCGTGGCACATTCTGCTCTAATTTGCAGCTTACAAACACGATTTCCAGGAAACCTCTGTTGCCCAAAAACCCAGAGTTGGAAATGTAGAAATGCTGCCGCCTTGTGGCCGTTTCCCACAAGAGCGGCTTTAAAACCACAGCTAACGGTCACTTAACATTCACAAGGACTCAGGACAGTAAAGGACAACTACCCTCAAAAATTCACAACTGGCAAAATTTTCAAGGAGATAGTAGGAAGAGGTAAATTTTACTCATTATTTTTCTAAAAACAAGGAAAATGGATAAAAGCTCAACAACATAAATTTTTAAACTCATGCAAATCTAGCCTACAAAAAGATTTCAACTCACACACGGCAACTACCATCAGCCAAAGGTCTACAAACAATAAATGCTGAAGGGGTTTTAGAGAACTGTGTACCCTCTAGCTGCTGGTGAGATGTAAAGTGGTAAGAGCCAATAGTGAGAACAGAAAGGAGCTGTGTTTAAAAGTAAAAATTGAGCCAGCATTCCATTCAGCAGGCCCACCGCTGAACCTCTCACCTGAAAATACCAGAGCCGAGAAGGCACAGACTGCAACAGCTTCACTGCAGGATTTTTCACAATAGCCAAGACACGGAAGCAACCAAAATGTCCATCAATGGATGAATGGATAAAGAAGTGGTCCATGTACATAATGGAGTATTAGCCATGGAAAACAGTGCAACACTGCTCGTTGAGGCACCATTTATGAGCCTAGATATAATCTCAGAACATGCCGTAAGTCAGAAAGAAAAAGACATATAGTATGATATCACTTATAGGCGTTATCTAACAACTGACAAAAATGATAGCATTTTCACAGAGAAAGAAACTCACAGACTTAGAAAACAAACTATTCTTATGTAAATGGAAAGGTGGGCGGTATGGAAAATTAAGATTAGGGTTACCATATGTGTACATATACCTACTAAATACATTTATCAAAGAGACCGACCATATAGCAAGGGAGGTCAATGGAGCACTCTGCAATAATTTACATGGGAAGAGTATCTGTACATGAATATATTACATATATGTGTGTGTGTGTGTGTGTGTGTGTGTATATGTAATGTACAAATGAACCAGACTGTATACACCTCGGACAAACAATATTCTAAATATTACCTCGATTTAAAAAGACTAAAAAATCGAACAAGAAATAATGGAATATTAACTTATGGGATTTTTTCCTAGCACATTCCATTCTAATTTACAACCTGGGAACACAACTTCCAGAAATGTTGTGCTGCCCTAGAAACCAGTTTTGGGAACGGAGAAATGCTGCCGCCTTGTGGCCGTTTCCCCCAACAGCACCTTTAAAGCCAGTAGTAGTGGTCACTAAATATTCACACTCATTACAAGCCTGTAAATGTCACCTGTTCTCAAAAAAATCCTGGGGTCAAAAATCGACGAAAAATTCAAAACAGGGCAGCCTTCCCAGAAGACCACTTCAAGTGGTTTATTGTACTCACAGTTTTTTTCTGTTTTCGTTTAACAGAAAGAAAACAAAGCATGGAAAAATGCTGAACATTAGGAATTATTAAAGACATGCAAATCCAAGTTACAAAAACCTATCAGCTCACACCAGTCATAATGGCCATCAGCAAAAATTCTGCAAACAATAAATGCTGAAGGGGTTGTGGAGAAATGCGCACCCTCGTTTCTAAGTGGGACATGGTAAGAACCAGTAATGAAAACACAAAGGAGGTGCCTTGATAAGGTAAATATTGAGCTACCATTCAATCAAGCATACCCACTGCTGGGCCTATCACCTGAGAGGATGAGAATCCAAAAGACACAGGGTGGCAATCCTGCACTCCAGCAATATTTACCACAGCCAACACTTGGAAGCAACAAAAATGTCTGTCAGCAGAGGAAGGCACAAGAAGAAGTGGTCCATGTACACAATGGAATATTACTCCAATTAAAAAAATATATAATTTCAATTTAGAAACCAAACGTAAGTTAGGAGACATCAGCTTTTGGGGGTCTGTCCGGGCACATTCCTCTCTAATATATAACCGAGGAACACCACTGGCAGGAAGGACTCTTTCCGTAATTCCCAGAATGGGGAAAGGAGAAATGCTGCCGCCCAATGGCTGATACCTTCAACAGCAGCTTTAAAATCTGTGCTAATGGTCACTTCATATGCACAAGTACTGGAGGGCTGTAAATGAAACCAGCCCTGAAGATGTCTTCAGGGAGGTAATGGCCAAAATATTTCAAAATGTGACACATACTTCAAGAAAACCATTTGAAGAGGTAAGCGCTACTCACAGCTTGAAAAAAAGAGGACATGCCTGAAAGTTCAATTTCAAGGGATTATGAGATGCATGCAAATCCAACCTCAAAGAGGTGTCAGCTCACACCTGTCAGAATAAACATCAGCAGAAAAACTACAAACAATAAATGCTGAAAGGGTTGTGGACAAGGGCATACCCTCAAATTTAAGTGGAACATAACCTGGTAAGAGCCACTAATGAGAACAGAATGGAGACGCCTTTACAAGGTAAACATTTTGTTACCATATGAACCAACAGGCCCTCTCCTGGGCCTATCACCGAAGAAGACATAGTTGAAAGACACAGGCAGGCAAATGTGCATTTCAGCAGTGTTACAATAACCAAGACATGGAAGCAACCGAAAAGTCCATCAACAGGCGAGTGGACAAAGAAAAACTGGTCCACGTACAGATGGAATATTAGCCAAGGAAAGCAATGACACAATGCCATTTGCATCACCATAGATGAGTCTAGAAGTAATCACGTAACTTGTAGCAAGTCAGAAAGCGAAAGACACGTATCCTGTGATATCACTTATAGGTGTTACCTAAAAATTGATACCAGTGAAGATATTTCCACAGAGAAAGGCAATCACAGATTCATGAAACAAACTTATGGTTCACCAATGGAAAGGTGTGAGGATTGGATACATTAGGATGTCAGAGTTAACAGAGATATACAAACACAGGTGAAGTATATAATCACCAAAGACCTACGGAATACCAAGAGAAGACTACTCAACATTGTGTCATAACCTAAAATGGGAAAAGGATCCAAAGAAGAAAAGAGATAGGTATATGTGGAAAACAACCACATCTTGCACACCTAAAACAAGCAAAACTTTGTAATCACACTTGCTGTGATAAACAATGAGAATTAAATTTAAAAAAAGAACAATATTTAGTGAGATATAAACTGAAGGGGCTTTTTCCTGGCCCATTCCATTCTAATTTGCAACCTAGAACAGGACTTCCATTGAGGCTCTGTTTCCCTAGTAACCAGATTTGGTTAATGAGAACTGCTGCTGCCTTGTGGCCGTTTCACACAACAGCAGCTCTAACTGCAGCCGTAATGGTTACTTGATAGTCAAAATAATTGCAGGCCTGTAAATGACACCTGTCCTCAAAACAATCCTTCCGTCGTAAATCGAGCAAAACTCTCAAAAGACATCCATATTTCAAAACGACAATTTCAAGAGGCATATTTTATGCACATTTTATATTCTGTCTCCTTTTTTGTTATAGAAAAAGGCATGGAAAAACGCTCAACGTCAGGAATTAATAAAGCCATGCAAATCCAGTCTAGAAACACGTTCACCTCACAGCCGTCAGAAGGATCATCAGCAAAAAAGTCTACCATAGTATAAATGCTGAAGGGGTTTTAGAGAACTGTGTACCCTCTAGCTGCTGATGGGATGTAACCTGGTAACAGCCAGTACAGAGAACAAAATGGAGGTGTGTTTAAAGGTAAAACTTGAGCTACTATGTGATCAGGTAGGCCCACTGATGGGCCTATCCGCTGAGTAGACCTGAATCGAAAAGACACAGGCTGGCAATCCTTCACTGCAGCAACATGTACCATAGCCAAGAGCTGGAAGAAACCAAAATGTCCATCAACAGAAAAATGCACCAAGAAGAAGTGGTCCATGTACACAATGGAATATTAGCCATGGAAAAGCAGGGAACAATGCTGTTGGCACCACCATAGAAGGATCTAGAGATAATCACCCTACCTGAAGTAAGAAAGAAAACGAAAGACAGATATCCTATTACATCACTTATAGGTGTTACCTAAAAATTGATACCCATGAAATAATTTCCAAGAGAAGGACACTCATAGATTCAGAAAACCAAATTATGTTTAACCAAATGGAAAGGTGTAAGGAATGTATGAATTAGGATATGGGGGTTAACAGACATGTAGTAATACATATGAAATATATAATCACAAAATACCTATGGAATGCTAAAAGAGGTGTACTCAACACTCTGTAGTAACCTACACGGGAAAGGATCCAAAGATGAATAGATCAATACATTGATATAATGAACCAGATTCCATACACCTAGAAAAAACACAGTATTTTTATCCAATTTGCTGTGATAATAAATAAAAATTAAATGTAAGAAACAAACAAGAAGGAAGGAGATATAAGCTCTTGGGAGTTTGCCGTGGCACATTCTGCTCTAATTTGCAGCTTACAAACACGATTTCCAGGAAACCTCTGTTGCCCAAAAACCCAGAGTTGGAAATGTAGAAATGCTGCCGCCTTGTGGCCGTTTCCCACAAGAGCGGCTTTAAAACCACAGCTAACGGTCACTTAACATTCACAAGGACTCAGGACAGTAAAGGACAACTACCCTCAAAAATTCACAACTGGCAAAATTTTCAAGGAGATAGTAGGAAGAGGTAAATTTTACTCATTATTTTTCTAAAAACAAGGAAAATGGATAAAAGCTCAACAACATAAATTTTTAAACTCATGCAAATCTAGCCTACAAAAAGATTTCAACTCACACACGGCAACTACCATCAGCCAAAGGTCTACAAACAATAAATGCTGAAGGGGTTTTAGAGAACTGTGTACCCTCTAGCTGCTGGTGAGATGTAAAGTGGTAAGAGCCAATAGTGAGAACAGAAAGGAGCTGTGTTTAAAAGTAAAAATTGAGCCAGCATTCCATTCAGCAGGCCCACCGCTGAACCTCTCACCTGAAAATACCAGAGCCGAGAAGGCACAGACTGCAACAGCTTCACTGCAGGATTTTTCACAATAGCCAACACACGGAAGCAACCAAAATGTCCATCAATGGATGAATGGATAAAGAAGTGGTCCATGTACATAATGGAGTATTAGCCATGGAAAACAGTGCAACACTGCTCGTTGAGGCACCATTTATGAGCCTAGATATAATCTCAGAACATGCCGTAAGTCAGAAAGAAAAAGACATATAGTATGATATCACTTATAGGCGTTATCTAACAACTGACAAAAATGATAGCATTTTCACAGAGAAAGAAACCCACAGACTTAGAAAACAAACTATTCTTATGTAAATGGAAAGGTGGGCGGTATGGAAAATTAAGATTAGGGTTACCATATGTGTACATATACCTACTAAATACATTTATCAAAGAGACCGACCATATAGCAAGGGAGGTCAATGGAGCACTCTGCAATAATTTACATGGGAAGAGTATCTGTACATGAATATATTACATATATGTGTGTGTGTGTGTGTGTGTGTGTGTATATGTAATGTACAAATGAACCAGACTGTATACACCTCGGACAAACAATATTCTAAATATTACCTCGATTTAAAAAGACTAAAAAATCGAACAAGAAATAATGGAATATTAACTTATGGGATTTTTTCCTAGCACATTCCATTCTAATTTACAACCTGGGAACACAACTTCCAGAAATGTTGTGCTGCCCTAGAAACCAGTTTTGGGAACGGAGAAATGCTGCCGCCTTGTGGCCGTTTCCCCCAACAGCACCTTTAAAGCCAGTAGTAGTGGTCACTAAATATTCACACTCATTACAAGCCTGTAAATGTCACCTGTTCTCAAAAAAATCCTGGGGTCAAAAATCGACGAAAAATTCAAAACAGGGCAGCCTTCCCAGAAGACCACTTCAAGTGGTTTATTGTACTCACAGTTTTTTTCTGTTTTCGTTTAACAGAAAGAAAACAAAGCATGGAAAAATGCTGAACATTAGGAATTATTAAAGACATGCAAATCCAAGTTACAAAAACCTATCAGCTCACACCAGTCATAATGGCCATCAGCAAAAATTCTGCAAACAATAAATGCTGAAGGGGTTGTGGAGAAATGCGCACCCTCGTTTCTAAGTGGGACATGGTAAGAACCAGTAATGAAAACACAAAGGAGGTGCCTTGATAAGGTAAATATTGAGCTACCATTCAATCAAGCATACCCACTGCTGGGCCTATCACCTGAGAGGATGAGAATCCAAAAGACACAGGGTGGCAATCCTGCACTCCAGCAATATTTACCACAGCCAACACTTGGAAACAACAAAAATGTCTGTCAGCAGAGGAAGGCACAAGAAGAAGTGGTCCATGTACACAATGGAATATTACTCCAATTAAAAAAATATATAATTTCAATTTAGAAACCAAACGTAAGTTAGGAGACATCAGCTTTTGGGGGTCTGTCCGGGCACATTCCTCTCTAATATATAACCGAGGAACACCACTGGCAGGAAGGACTCTTTCCGTAATTCCCAGAATGGGGAAAGGAGAAATGCTGCCGCCCAATGGCTGATACCTTCAACAGCAGCTTTAAAATCTGTGCTAATGGTCACTTCATATGCACAAGTACTGGAGGGCTGTAAATGAAACCAGCCCTGAAGATGTCTTCAGGGAGGTAATGGCCAAAATATTTCAAAATGTGACACATACTTCAAGAAAACCATTTGAAGAGGTAAGCGCTACTCACAGCTTGAAAAAAAGAGGACATGCCTGAAAGTTCAATTTCAAGGGATTATGAGATGCATGCAAATCCAACCTCAAAGAGGTGTCAGCTCACACCTGTCAGAATAAACATCAGCAGAAAAACTACAAACAATAAATGCTGAAAGGGTTGTGGACAAGGGCATACCCTCAAATTTAAGTGGAACATAACCTGGTAAGAGCCACTAATGAGAACAGAATGGAGACGCCTTTACAAGGTAAACATTTTGCTACCATATGAACCAACAGGCCCTCTCCTGGGCCTATAACCGAAGAAGACATAGTTGAAAGACACAGGCAGGCAAATGTGCATTTCAGCAGTGTTACAATAACCAAGACATGGAAGCAACCGAAAAGTCCATCAACAGGCGAGTGGACAAAGAAAAACTGGTCCACGTACAGATGGAATATTAGCCAAGGAAAGCAATGACACAATGCCATTTGCATCACCATAGATGAGTCTAGAAGTAATCACGCAACTTGTAGCAAGTCAGAAAGCGAAAGACACGTATCCTGTGATATCACTTATAGGTGTTACCTAAAAATTGATACCAGTGAAGATATTTCCACAGAGAAAGGCAATCACAGATTCATGAAACAAACTTATGGTTCACCAATGGAAAGGTGTGAGGATTGGATACATTAGGATGTCAGAGTTAACAGAGATATACAAACACAGGTGAAGTATATAATCACCAAAGACCTACGGAATACCAAGAGAAGACTACTCAACATTGTGTCATAACCTAAAATGGGAAAAGGATCCAAAGAAGAAAAGAGATAGGTATATGTGGAAAACAACCACATCTTGCACACCTAAAACAAGCAAAACTTTGTAATCACACTTGCTGTGATAAACAATGAAAATTAAATTTAAAAAAAGAACAATATTTAGTGAGATATAAACTTAAGGGGCTTTTTCCTGGCCCATTCCATTCTAATTTGCAACCTAGAACAGGACTTCCATTGAGGCTCTGTTTCCCTAGTAACCAGATTTGGTTAATGAGAACTGCTGCTGCCTTGTGGCCGTTTCACACAACAGCAGCTCTAACTGCAGCTGTAATGGTTACTTGATAGTCAAAATAATTGCAGGCCTGTAAATGACACCTGTCCTCAAAACAATCCTTCGGTCGTAAATCGAGCAAAACTCTCAAAAGACATCCATATTTCAAAACGACAATTTCAAGAGGCATATTTTATGCACATTTTATATTCTGTCTCCTTTTTTGTTATAGAAAAAGGCATGGAAAAACGCTCAACGTCAGGAATTAATAAAGCCATGCAAATCCGGTCTAGAAACACGTTCACCTCACAGCCGTCAGAAGGATCATCAGCAAAACAGTCTACCATAGTATAAATGCTGAAGGGGTTTTAGAGAACTGTGTACCCTCTAGCTGCTGATGGGATGTAACCTGGTAACAGCCAGTACAGAGAACAAAATGGAGGTGTGTTTAAAGGTAAAACTTGAGCTACTATGTGATCAGGTAGGCCCACTGATGGGCCTATCCGCTGAGTAGACCTGAATCGAAAAGTCACAGGCTGGCAATCCTTCACTGCAGCAACATGTACCATAGCCAAGAGCTGGAAGAAACCAAAATGTCCATCAACAGAAAAATGCACCAAGAAGAAGTGGTCCATGTACACAATGGAATATTAGCCATGGAAAAGCATGGAACAATGCTGTTGGCACCACCATAGAAGGATCTAGAGATAATCACCCTACCTGAAGTAAGAAAGAAAACGAAAGACAGATATCCTATTACATCACTTATAGGTGTTACCTAAAAATTGATACCCATGAAATAATTTCCAAGAGAAGGACACTCATAGATTCAGAAAACCAAATTATGTTTAACCAAATGGAAAGGTGTAAGGAATGTATGAATTAGGATATGGGGGTTAACAGACATGTAGTAATACATATGAAATAGATAATCACAAAATACCTATGGAATGCTAAAAGAGGTGTACTCAACACTCTGTAGTAACCTACACGGGAAAGGATCCAAAGATGAATAGATCAATACATTGATATAATGAACCAGATTCCATACACCTAGAAAAAACACAGTATTTTTATCCAATTTGCTGTGATAATAAATAAAAATTAAATGTAAGAAACAAACAAGAAGGAAGGAGATATAAGCTCTTGGGAGTTTGCCGTGGCACATTCTGCTCTAATTTGCAGCTTACAAACACGATTTCCAGGAAACCTCTGTTGCCCAAAAACCCAGAGTTGGAAATGTAGAAATGCTGCCGCCTTGTGGCCGTTTCCCACAAGAGCGGCTTTAAAACCACAGCTAACGGTCACTTAACATTCACAAGGACTCAGGACAGTAAAGGACAACTACCCTCAAAAATTCACAACTGGCAAAATTTTCAAGGAGATAGTAGGAAGAGGTAAATTTTACTCATTATTTTTCTAAAAACAAGGAAAATGGATAAAAGCTCAACAACATAAATTTTTAAACTCATGCAAATCTAGCCTACAAAAAGATTTCAACTCACACACGGCAACTACCATCAGCCAAAGGTCTACAAACAATAAATGCTGAAGGGGTTTTAGAGAACTGTGTACCCTCTAGCTGCTGGTGAGATGTAAAGTGGTAAGAGCCAATAGTGAGAACAGAAAGGAGCTGTGTTTAAAAGTAAAAATTGAGCCAGCATTCCATTCAGCAGGCCCACCGCTGAACCTCTCACCTGAAAATACCAGAGCCGAGAAGGCACAGACTGCAACAGCTTCACTGCAGGATTTTTCACAATAGCCAAGACACGGAAGCAACCAAAATGTCCATCAATGGATGAATGGATAAAGAAGTGGTCCATGTACATAATGGAATATTAGCCATGGAAAACAGTGCAACACTGCTCGTTGAGGCACCATTTATGAGCCTAGATATAATCTCAGAACATGCCGTAAGTCAGAAAGAAAAAGACATATAGTATGATATCACTTATAGGCGTTATCTAACAACTGACAAAAATGATAGCATTTTCACAGAGAAAGAAACTCACAGACTTAGAAAACAAACTATTCTTATGTAAATGGAAAGGTGGGCGGTATGGAAAATTAAGATTAGGGTTACCATATGTGTACATATACCTACTAAATACATTTATCAAAGAGACCGACCATATAGCAAGGGAGGTCAATGGAGCACTCTGCAATAATTTACATGGGAAGAGTATCTGTACATGAATATATTACATATATGTGTGTGTGTGTGTGTGTGTGTGTGTATATGTAATGTACAAATGAACCAGACTGTATACACCTAGGACAAACAATATTCTAAATATTACCTCGATTTAAAAAGACTAAAAAATCGAACAAGAAATAATGGAATATTAACTTATGGGATTTTTTCCTAGCACATTCCATTCTAATTTACAACCTGGGAACACAACTTCCAGAAATGTTGTGCTGCCCTAGAAACCAGTTTTGGGAACGGAGAAATGCTGCCGCCTTGTGGCCGTTTCCCCCAACAGCACCTTTAAAGCCAGTAGTAGTGGTCACTAAATATTCACACTCATTACAAGCCTGTAAATGTCACCTGTTCTCAAAAAAATCCTGGGGTCAAAAATCGACGAAAAATTCAAAACAGGGCAGCCTTCCCAGAAGACCACTTCAAGTGGTTTATTGTACTCACAGTTTTTTTCTGTTTTCGTTTAACAGAAAGAAAACAAAGCATGGAAAAATGCTGAACATTAGGAATTATTAAAGACATGCAAATCCAAGTTACAAAAACCTATCAGCTCACACCAGTCATAATGGCCATCAGCAAAAATTCTGCAAACAATAAATGCTGAAGGGGTTGTGGAGAAATGCGCACCCTCGTTTCTAAGTGGGACATGGTAAGAACCAGTAATGAAAACACAAAGGAGGTGCCTTGATAAGGTAAATATTGAGCTACCATTCAATCAAGCATACCCACTGCTGGGCCTATCACCTGAGAGGATGAGAATCCAAAAGACACAGGGTGGCAATCCTGCACTCCAGCAATATTTACCACAGCCAACACTTGGAAGCAACAAAAATGTCTGTCAGCAGAGGAAGGCACAAGAAGAAGTGGTCCATGTACACAATGGAATATTACTCCAATTAAAAAAATATATAATTTCAATTTAGAAACCAAACGTAAGTTAGGAGACATCAGCTTTTGGGGGTCTGTCCGGGCACATTCCTCTCTAATATATAACCGAGGAACACCACTGGCAGGAAGGACTCTTTCCGTAATTCCCAGAATGGGGAAAGGAGAAATGCTGCCGCCCAATGGCTGATACCTTCAACAGCAGCTTTAAAATCTGTGCTAATGGTCACTTCATATGCACAAGTACTGGAGGGCTGTAAATGAAACCAGCCCTGAAGATGTCTTCAGGGAGGTAATGGCCAAAATATTTCAAAATGTGACACATACTTCAAGAAAACCATTTGAAGAGGTAAGCGCTACTCACAGCTTGAAAAAAAGAGGACATGCCTGAAAGTTCAATTTCAAGGGATTATGAGATGCATGCAAATCCAACCTCAAAGAGGTGTCAGCTCACACCTGTCAGAATAAACATCAGCAGAAAAACTACAAACAATAAATGCTGAAAGGGTTGTGGACAAGGGCATACCCTCAAATTTAAGTGGAACATAACCTGGTAAGAGCCACTAATGAGAACAGAATGGAGACGCCTTTACAAGGTAAACATTTTGTTACCATATGAACCAACAGGCCCTCTCCTGGGCCTATCACCGAAGAAGACATAGTTGAAAGACACAGGCAGGCAAATGTGCATTTCAGCAGTGTTACAATAACCAAGACATGGAAGCAACCGAAAAGTCCATCAACAGGCGAGTGGACAAAGAAAAACTGGTCCACGTACAGATGGAATATTAGCCAAGGAAAGCAATGACACAATGCCATTTGCATCACCATAGATGAGTCTAGAAGTAATCACGCAACTTGTAGCAAGTCAGAAAGCGAAAGACACGTATCCTGTGATATCACTTATAGGTGTTACCTAAAAATTGATACCAGTGAAGATATTTCCACAGAGAAAGGCAATCACAGATTCATGAAACAAACTTATGGTTCACCAATGGAAAGGTGTGAGGATTGGATACATTAGGATGTCAGAGTTAACAGAGATATACAAACACAGGTGAAGTATATAATCACCAAAGACCTACGGAATACCAAGAGAAGACTACTCAACATTGTGTCATAACCTAAAATGGGAAAAGGATCCAAAGAAGAAAAGAGATAGGTATATGTGGAAAACAACCACATCTTGCACACCTAAAACAAGCAAAACTTTGTAATCACACTTGCTGTGATAAACAATGAGAATTAAATTTAAAAAAAGAACAATATTTAGTGAGATATAAACTGAAGGGGCTTTTTCCTGGCCCATTCCATTCTAATTTGCAACCTAGAACAGGACTTCCATTGAGGCTCTGTTTCCCTAGTAACCAGATTTGGTTAATGAGAACTGCTGCTGCCTTGTGGCCGTTTCACACAACAGCAGCTCTAACTGCAGCCGTAATGGTTACTTGATAGTCAAAATAATTGCAGGCCTGTAAATGACACCTGTCCTCAAAACAATCCTTCCGTCGTAAATCGAGCAAAACTCTCAAAAGACATCCATATTTCAAAACGACAATTTCAAGAGGCATATTTTATGCACATTTTATATTCTGTCTCCTTTTTTGTTATAGAAAAAGGCATGGAAAAACGCTCAACGTCAGGAATTAATAAAGCCATGCAAATCCAGTCTAGAAACACGTTCACCTCACAGCCGTCAGAAGGATCATCAGCAAAAAAGTCTACCATAGTATAAATGCTGAAGGGGTTTTAGAGAACTGTGTACCCTCTAGCTGCTGATGGGATGTAACCTGGTAACAGCCAGTACAGAGAACAAAATGGAGGTGTGTTTAAAGGTAAAACTTGAGCTACTATGTGATCAGGTAGGCCCACTGATGGGCCTATCCGCTGAGTAGACCTGAATCGAAAAGACACAGGCTGGCAATCCTTCACTGCAGCAACATGTACCATAGCCAAGAGCTGGAAGAAACCAAAATGTCCATCAACAGAAAAATGCACCAAGAAGAAGTGGTCCATGTACACAATGGAATATTAGCCATGGAAAAGCAGGGAACAATGCTGTTGGCACCACCATAGAAGGATCTAGAGATAATCACCCTACCTGAAGTAAGAAAGAAAACGAAAGACAGATATCCTATTACATCACTTATAGGTGTTACCTAAAAATTGATACCCATGAAATAATTTCCAAGAGAAGGACACTCATAGATTCAGAAAACCAAATTATGTTTAACCAAATGGAAAGGTGTAAGGAATGTATGAATTAGGATATGGGGGTTAACAGACATGTAGTAATACATATGAAATAGATAATCACAAAATACCTATGGAATGCTAAAAGAGGTGTACTCAACACTCTGTAGTAACCTACACGGGAAAGGATCCAAAGATGAATAGATCAATACATTGATATAATGAACCAGATTCCATACACCTAGAAAAAACACAGTATTTTTATCCAATTTGCTGTGATAATAAATAAAAATTAAATGTAAGAAACAAACAAGAAGGAAGGAGATATAAGCTCTTGGGAGTTTGCCGTGGCACATTCTGCTCTAATTTGCAGCTTACAAACACGATTTCCAGGAAACCTCTGTTGCCCAAAAACCCAGAGTTGGAAATGTAGAAATGCTGCCGCCTTGTGGCCGTTTCCCACAAGAGCGGCTTTAAAACCACAGCTAACGGTCACTTAACATTCACAAGGACTCAGGACAGTAAAGGACAACTACCCTCAAAAATTCACAACTGGCAAAATTTTCAAGGAGATAGTAGGAAGAGGTAAATTTTACTCATTATTTTTCTAAAAACAAGGAAAATGGATAAAAGCTCAACAACATAAATTTTTAAACTCATGCAAATCTAGCCTACAAAAAGATTTCAACTCACACACGGCAACTACCATCAGCCAAAGGTCTACAAACAATAAATGCTGAAGGGGTTTTAGAGAACTGTGTACCCTCTAGCTGCTGGTGAGATGTAAAGTGGTAAGAGCCAATAGTGAGAACAGAAAGGAGCTGTGTTTAAAAGTAAAAATTGAGCCAGCATTCCATTCAGCAGGCCCACCGCTGAACCTCTCACCTGAAAATACCAGAGCCGAGAAGGCACAGACTGCAACAGCTTCACTGCAGGATTTTTCACAATAGCCAACACACGGAAGCAACCAAAATGTCCATCAATGGATGAATGGATAAAGAAGTGGTCCATGTACATAATGGAGTATTAGCCATGGAAAACAGTGCAACACTGCTCGTTGAGGCACCATTTATGAGCCTAGATATAATCTCAGAACATGCCGTAAGTCAGAAAGAAAAAGACATATAGTATGATATCACTTATAGGCGTTATCTAACAACTGACAAAAATGATAGCATTTTCACAGAGAAAGAAACCCACAGACTTAGAAAACAAACTATTCTTATGTAAATGGAAAGGTGGGCGGTATGGAAAATTAAGATTAGGGTTACCATATGTGTACATATACCTACTAAATACATTTATCAAAGAGACCGACCATATAGCAAGGGAGGTCAATGGAGCACTCTGCAATAATTTACATGGGAAGAGTATCTGTACATGAATATATTACATATATGTGTGTGTGTGTGTGTGTGTGTGTGTATATGTAATGTACAAATGAACCAGACTGTATACACCTCGGACAAACAATATTCTAAATATTACCTCGATTTAAAAAGACTAAAAAATCGAACAAGAAATAATGGAATATTAACTTATGGGATTTTTTCCTAGCACATTCCATTCTAATTTACAACCTGGGAACACAACTTCCAGAAATGTTGTGCTGCCCTAGAAACCAGTTTTGGGAACGGAGAAATGCTGCCGCCTTGTGGCCGTTTCCCCCAACAGCACCTTTAAAGCCAGTAGTAGTGGTCACTAAATATTCACACTCATTACAAGCCTGTAAATGTCACCTGTTCTCAAAAAAATCCTGGGGTCAAAAATCGACGAAAAATTCAAAACAGGGCAGCCTTCCCAGAAGACCACTTCAAGTGGTTTATTGTACTCACAGTTTTTTTCTGTTTTCGTTTAACAGAAAGAAAACAAAGCATGGAAAAATGCTGAACATTAGGAATTATTAAAGACATGCAAATCCAAGTTACAAAAACCTATCAGCTCACACCAGTCATAATGGCCATCAGCAAAAATTCTGCAAACAATAAATGCTGAAGGGGTTGTGGAGAAATGCGCACCCTCGTTTCTAAGTGGGACATGGTAAGAACCAGTAATGAAAACACAAAGGAGGTGCCTTGATAAGGTAAATATTGAGCTACCATTCAATCAAGCATACCCACTGCTGGGCCTATCACCTGAGAGGATGAGAATCCAAAAGACACAGGGTGGCAATCCTGCACTCCAGCAATATTTACCACAGCCAACACTTGGAAGCAACAAAAATGTCTGTCAGCAGAGGAAGGCACAAGAAGAAGTGGTCCATGTACACAATGGAATATTACTCCAATTAAAAAAATATATAATTTCAATTTAGAAACCAAACGTAAGTTAGGAGACATCAGCTTTTGGGGGTCTGTCCGGGCACATTCCTCTCTAATATATAACCGAGGAACACCACTGGCAGGAAGGACTCTTTCCGTAATTCCCAGAATGGGGAAAGGAGAAATGCTGCCGCCCAATGGCTGATACCTTCAACAGCAGCTTTAAAATCTGTGCTAATGGTCACTTCATATGCACAAGTACTGGAGGGCTGTAAATGAAACCAGCCCTGAAGATGTCTTCAGGGAGGTAATGGCCAAAATATTTCAAAATGTGACACATACTTCAAGAAAACCATTTGAAGAGGTAAGCGCTACTCACAGCTTGAAAAAAAGAGGACATGCCTGAAAGTTCAATTTCAAGGGATTATGAGATGCATGCAAATCCAACCTCAAAGAGGTGTCAGCTCACACCTGTCAGAATAAACATCAGCAGAAAAACTACAAACAATAAATGCTGAAAGGGTTGTGGACAAGGGCATACCCTCAAATTTAAGTGGAACATAACCTGGTAAGAGCCACTAATGAGAACAGAATGGAGACGCCTTTACAAGGTAAACATTTTGCTACCATATGAACCAACAGGCCCTCTCCTGGGCCTATAACTGAAGAAGACATAGTTGAAAGACACAGGCAGGCAAATGTGCATTTCAGCAGTGTTACAATAACCAAGACATGGAAGCAACCGAAAAGTCCATCAACAGGCGAGTGGACAAAGAAAAACTGGTCCACGTACAGATGGAATATTAGCCAAGGAAAACAATGACACAATGCCATTTGCATCACCATAGATGAGTCTAGAAGTAATCACGCAACTTGTAGCAAGTCAGAAAGTGAAAGACACGTATCCTGTGATATCACTTATAGGTGTTACCTAAAAATTGATACCAGTGAAGATATTTCCACAGAGAAAGGCAATCACAGATTCATGAAACAAACTTATGGTTCACCAATGGAAAGGTGTGAGGATTGGATACATTAGGATGTCAGAGTTAACAGAGATATACAAACACAGGTGAAGTATATAATCACCAAAGACCTACGGAATACCAAGAGAAGACTACTCAACATTGTGTCATAACCTAAAATGGGAAAAGGATCCAAAGAAGAAAAGAGATAGGTATATGTGGAAAACAACCACATCTTGCACACCTAAAACAAGCAAAACTTTGTAATCACACTTGCTGTGATAAACAATGAAAATTAAATTTAAAAAAAGAACAATATTTAGTGAGATATAAACTTAAGGGGCTTTTTCCTGGCCCATTCCATTCTAATTTGCAACCTAGAACAGGACTTCCATTGAGGCTCTGTTTCCCTAGTAACCAGATTTGGTTAATGAGAACTGCTGCTGCCTTGTGGCCGTTTCACACAACAGCAGCTCTAACTGCAGCTGTAATGGTTACTTGATAGTCAAAATAATTGCAGGCCTGTAAATGACACCTGTCCTCAAAACAATCCTTCGGTCGTAAATCGAGCAAAACTCTCAAAAGACATCCATATTTCAAAACGACAATTTCAAGAGGCATATTTTATGCACATTTTATATTCTGTCTCCTTTTTTGTTATAGAAAAAGGCATGGAAAAACGCTCAACGTCAGGAATTAATAAAGCCATGCAAATCCGGTCTAGAAACACGTTCACCTCACAGCCGTCAGAAGGATCATCAGCAAAAAAGTCTACATAGTATAAATGCTGAAGGGGTTTTAGAGAACTGTGTACCCTCTAGCTGCTGATGGGATGTAACCTGGTAACAGCCAGTACAGAGAACAAAATGGAGGTGTGTTTAAAGGTAAAACTTGAGCTACTATGTGATCAGGTAGGCCCACTGATGGGCTTATCCGCTGAGTAGACCTGAGTCAAAAAGACACAGGCTGGCAATCCTTCACTGCAGCAACATGTACCATAGCCAAGAGCTGGAAGAAACCAAAATGTCCATCAACAGAAAAATGCACCAAGAAGAAGTGGTCCATGTACACAATGGAATATTAGCCATGGAAAAGCAGGGAACAATGCTGTTGGCACCACCATAGAAGGATCTAGAGATAATCACCCTACCTGAAGTAAGAAAGAAAACGAAAGACAGATATCCTATTACATCACTTATAGGTGTTACCTAAAAATTGATACCCATGAAATAATTTCCAAGAGAAGGACACTCATAGATTCAGAAAACCAAATTATGTTTAACCAAATGGAAAGGTGTAAGGAATGTATGAATTAGGATATGGGGGTTAACAGACATGTAGTAATACATATGAAATAGATAATCACAAAATACCTATGGAATGCTAAAAGAGGTGTACTCAACACTCTGTAGTAACCTACACGGGAAAGGATCCAAAGATGAATAGATCAATACATTGATATAATGAACCAGATTCCATACACCTAGAAAAAACACAGTATTTTTATCCAATTTGCTGTGATAATAAATAAAAATTAAATGTAAAAAACAAACAAGAAGGAAGGAGATATAAGCTCTTGGGAGTTTGCCGTGGCACATTCTGCTCTAATTTGCAGCTTACAAACACGATTTCCAGGAAACCTCTGTTGCCCAAAAACCCAGAGTTGGAAATGTAGAAATGCTGCCGCCTTGTGGCCGTTTCCCACAAGAGCGGCTTTAAAACCACAGCTAACGGTCACTTAACATTCACAAGGACTCAGGACAGTAAAGGACAACTACCCTCAAAAATTCACAACTGGCAAAATTTTCAAGGAGATAGTAGGAAGAGGTAAATTTTACTCATTATTTTTCTAAAAACAAGGAAAATGGATAAAAGCTCAACAACATAAATTTTTAAACTCATGCAAATCTAGCCTACAAAAAGATTTCAACTCACACACGGCAACTACCATCAGCCAAAGGTCTACAAACAATAAATGCTGAAGGGGTTTTAGAGAACTGTGTACCCTCTAGCTGCTGGTGAGATGTAAAGTGGTAAGAGCCAATAGTGAGAACAGAAAGGAGCTGTGTTTAAAAGTAAAAATTGAGCCAGCATTCCATTCAGCAGGCCCACCGCTGAACCTCTCACCTGAAAATACCAGAGCCGAGAAGGCACAGACTGCAACAGCTTCACTGCAGGATTTTTCACAATAGCCAAGACACGGAAGCAACCAAAATGTCCATCAATGGATGAATGGATAAAGAAGTGGTCCATGTACATAATGGGGTATTAGCCATGGAAAACAGTGAAACACTGCTCGTTGAGGCACCATTTATGAGCCTAGATATAATCTCAGAACATGCCGTAAGTCAGAAAGAAAAAGACATATAGTATGATATCACTTATAGGCGTTATCTAACAACTGACAAAAATGATAGCATTTTCACAGAGAAAGAAACTCACAGACTTAGAAAACAAACTATTCTTATGTAAATGGAAAGGTGGGCGGTATGGAAAATTAAGATTAGGGTTACCATATGTGTACATATACCTACTAAATACATTTATCAAAGAGACCGACCATATAGCAAGGGATGTCAATGGAGCACTCTGCAATAATTTACATGGGAAGAGTATCTGTACATGAATATATTACATATATGTGTGTGTGTGTGTGTGTGTGTGTGTGTGTGTGTGTGTGTGTATGTAAGGTACAAATGAACCAGATTGTATACACCTCGGACAAACAATATTCTAAATATTACCTCGATTTAAAAAGACTAAAAAATCGAACAAGAAATAATGGAATATTAACTTATGGGATTTTTTCCTAGCACATTCCATTCTAATTTACAACCTGGGAACACAACTTCCAGAAATGTTGTGCTGCCCTAGAAACCAGTTTTGGGAACGGAGAAATGCTGCCGCCTTGTGGCCGTTTCCCCCAACAGCACCTTTAAAGCCAGTAGTAGTGGTCACTAAATATTCACACTCATTACAAGCCTGTAAATGTCACCTGTTCTCAAAAAAATCCTGGGGTCAAAAATCGACGAAAAATTCAAAACAGGGCAGCCTTCCCAGAAGACCACTTCAAGTGGTTTATTGTACTCACAGTTTTTTTCTGTTTTCGTTTAACAGAAAAAAAAAAGCATGGAAAAATGCTGAACATTAGGGATTATTAAAGACATGCAAATCCAAGTTACAAAAACCTATCAGCTCACACCAGTCATAATGGCCATCAGCAAAAATTCTGCAAACAATAAATGCTGAAGGGGTTGTGGAGAAATGCGCACCCTCGTTTCTAAGTGGGACATGGTAAGAACCAGTAATGAAAACACAAAGGAGGTGCCTTGATAAGGTAAATATTGAGCTACCATTCAATCAAGCATACCCACTGCTGGGCCTATCACCTGAGAGGATGAGAATCCAAAAGACACAGGGTGGCAATCCTGCACTCCAGCAATATTTACCACAGCCAACATTTGGAAGCAACAGAAATGTCTGTCAACAGAGGAAGGCACAAGAAGATGTGGTCCATGTACACAATGGAATATTACTCCAATTAAAAAAATATATAATTTCAATTTAGAAACCAAACGTAAGTTAGGAGACATCAGCTTTTGGGGGTCTGGCCGGGCACATTCCTCTCTAATATATAACCGAGGAACACCACTGGCAGGAAGGACTCTTTCCGTAATTCCCAGAATGGGGAAAGGAGAAATGCTGCCGCCCAATGGCTGATACCTTCAACAGCAGCTTTAAAATCTGTGCTAATGGTCACTTCATATGCACAAGTACTGGAGGGCTGTAAATGAAACCAGCCCTGAAAATGTCTTCAGGGAGGTAATGGCCAAAATATTTCAAAATGTGACACATACTTCAAGAAAACCATTTGAAGAGGTAAGCGCTACTCACAGCTTGAAAAAAAAGAGGACATGCCTGAAAGTTCAATTTCAAGGGATTATGAGATGCATGCAAATCCAACCTCAAAGAGGTGTCAGCTCACACCTGTCAGAATAAATATCAGCAGAAAAACTACAAACAATAAATGCTGAAAGGATTGTGGACAAGGGCATGCCCTCAAATTTAAGTGGAACATAACCTGGTAAGAGCCACTAATGAGAACAGAATGGAGACGCCTTTACAAGGTAAACATTTTGCTACCATATGATCCAACAGGCCCTCTCCTGGGTCTATAACCGAAGAAGACATAGTTGAAAGACACAGGCAGGCAAATGTGCATTTCAGCAGTGTTACAATAACCAAGACATGGAAGCAACCAAAAAGTCCATCAACAGGCGAGTGGACAAAGAAAAACTGGTCCACGTACAGATGGAATATTAGCCAAGGAAAACAATGACACAATGCCATTTGCATCACCATAGATGAGTCTAGAAGTAATCACGCAACTTGTAGTAAGTCAGAAAGCGAAAGACACGTATCCTGTGATATCACTTATAGGTGTTACCTAAAAATTGATACCAGTGAAGATATTTCCACAGAGAAAGGCAATCACAGATTCATTAAACAAACTTATGGTTCACCAATGGAAAGGTGTGAGGATTGGATACATTAGGATGTCAGAGTTAACAGAGATATACAAACACAGGTGAAGTATATAATCACCAAAGACCTACGGAATACCAAGAGAAGACTACTCAACATTGTGTCATAACCTAAAATGGGAAAAGGATCCAAAGAAGAAAAGAGATAGGTATATGTGGAAAACAACCACATCTTGCACACCTAAAACAAGCAAAACATTGTAATCACACTTGCTGTGATAAACAATGAAAATTAAATTTAAAAAAAGAACAATATTTAGTGAGATATAAACTTAAGGGGCTTTTTCCTGGCCCATTCCATTCTAATTTGCAACCTAGAACAGGACTTCCATTGAGGCTCTGTTTCCCTAGTAACCAGATTTGGTTAATGAGAACTGCTGCCGCCTTGTGGCCGTTTCACACAACAGCAGCTCTAACTGCAGCTGTAATGGTTACTTGATAGTCAAAATAATTGCAGGCCTGTAAATGACACCTGTCCTCAAAACAATCCTTCGGTCGTAAATCGAGCAAAAATCTCAAAAGACATCCATATTTCAAAACGACAATTTCAAGAGGCATATTTTATGCACATTTTATATTCTGTCTCTTTTTTTGTTATAGAAAAAGGCATGGAAAAACGCTCAACGTCAGGAATTAATAAAGCCATGCAAATCCGGTCTAGAAACACGTTCACCTCACAGCCGTCAGAAGGATCATCAGCAAAAAAGTCTACATAGTATAAATGCTGAAGGGGTTTTAGAGAACTGTGTACCCTCTAGCTGCTGATGGGATGTAACCTGGTAACAGCCAGTACAGAGAACAAAATGGAGGTGTGTTTAAAGGTAAAACTTGAGCTACTATGTGATCAGGTAGGCCCACTGATGGGCCTATCCGCTGAGTAGACCTGAATCGAAAAGACACAGGCTGGCAATCCTTCACTGCAGCAACATGTACCATAGCCAAGAGCTGGAAGAAACCAAAATGTCCATCAACAGAAAAATGCACCAAGAAGAAGTGGTCCATGTACACAATGGAATATTAACCATGGAAAAGCATGGAACAATGCTGTTGGCACCACCATAGAAGGATCTAGAGATAATCACCCTACCTGAAGTAAGAAAGAAAACGAAAGACAGATATCCTATTACATCACTTATAGGTGTTACCTAAAAATTGATACCCATGAAATAATTTCCAAGAGAAGGACACTCATAGATTCAGAAAACCAAATTATGTTTAACCAAATGGAAAGGTGTAAGGAATGTATGAATTAGGATATGGGGGTTAACAGACATGTAGTAATACATATGAAATAGATAATCACAAAATACCTATGGAATGCTAAAAGAGGTGTACTCAACACTCTGTAGTAACCTACACGGGAAAGGATCCAAAGATGAATAGATCAATACATTGATATAATGAACCAGATTCCATACACCTAGAAAAAACACAGTATTTTTATCCAATTTGCTGTGATAATAAATAAAAATTAAATGTAAAAAACAAACAAGAAGGAAGGAGATATAAGCTCTTGGGAGTTTGCCGTGGCACATTCTGCTCTAATTTGCAGCTTACAAACACGATTTCCAGGAAACCTCTGTTGCCCAAAAACCCAGAGTTGGAAATGTAGAAATGCTGCCGCCTTGTGGCCGTTTCCCACAAGAGCGGCTTTAAAACCACAGCTAACGGTCACTTAACATTCACAAGGACTCAGGACAGTAAAGGACAACTACCCTCAAAAATTCACAACTGGCAAAATTTTCAAGGAGATAGTAGGAAGAGGTAAATTTTACTCATTATTTTTCTAAAAACAAGGAAAATGGATAAAAGCTCAACAACATAAATTTTTAAACTCATGCAAATCTAGCCTACAAAAAGATTTCAACTCACACACGGCAACTACCATCAGCCAAAGGTCTACAAACAATAAATGCTGAAGGGGTTTTAGAGAACTGTGTACCCTCTAGCTGCTGGTGAGATGTAAAGTGGTAAGAGCCAATAGTGAGAACAGAAAGGAGCTGTGTTTAAAAGTAAAAATTGAGCCAGCATTCCATTCAGCAGGCCCACCGCTGAACCTCTCACCTGAAAATACCAGAGCCGAGAAGGCACAGACTGCAACAGCTTCACTGCAGGATTTTTCACAATAGCCAAGACACGGAAGCAACCAAAATGTCCATCAATGGATGAATGGATAAAGAAGTGGTCCATGTACATAATGGAATATTAGTCATGGAAAACAGTGAAACACTGCTCGTTGAGGCACCATTTATGAGCCTAGATATAATCTCAGAACATGCCGTAAGTCAGAAAGAAAAAGACATATAGTATGATATCACTTATAGGCGTTATCTAACAACTGACAAAAATGATAGCATTTTCACAGAGAAAGAAACTCACAGACTTAGAAAACAAACTATTCTTATGTAAATGGAAAGGTGGGCGGTATGGAAAATTAAGATTAGGGTTACCATATGTGTACATATACCTACTAAATACATTTATCAAAGAGACCGACCATATAGCAAGGGAGGTCAATGGAGCACTCTGCAATAATTTACATGGGAAGAGTATCTGTACATGAATATATTACATATATGTGTGTGTGTGTGTGTGTGTGTGTGTGTATATGTAATGTACAAATGAACCAGATTGTATACACCTAGGACAAACAATATTCTAAATATTACCTCGATTTAAAAAGACTAAAAAATCGAACAAGAAATAATGGAATATTAACTTATGGGATTTTTTCCTAGCACATTCCATTCTAATTTACAACCTGGGAACACAACTTCCAGAAATGTTGTGCTGCCCTAGAAACCAGTTTTGGGAACGGAGAAATGCTGCCGCCTTGTGGCCGTCTCCCCCAACAGCACCTTTAAAGCCAGTAGTAGTGGTCACTAAATATTCACACTCATTACAAGCCTGTAAATGTCACCTGTTCTCAAAAAAGTCCTGGGGTCAAAAATCGACGAAAAATTCAAAACAGGGCAGCCTTCCCAGAAGACCACTTCAAGTGGTTTATTGTACTCACAGTTTTTTTCTGTTTTCGTTTAACAGAAAGAAAACAAAGCATGGAAAAATGCTGAACATTAAGGATTATTAAAGACATGCAAATCCAAGTTACAAAAACCTATCAGCTCACACCAGTCATAATGGCCATCAGCAAAAATTCTGCAAACAATAAATGCTGAAAGGGTTGTGGAGAAATGCGCACCCTCGTTTCTAAGTGGGACATGGTAAGAACCAGTAATGAAAACACAAAGGAGGTGCCTTGATAAGGTAAATATTGAGCTACCATTCAATCAAGCATACCCACTGCTGGGCCTATCACCTGAGAGGATGAGAATCCAAAAGACACAGGGTGGCAATCCTGCACTCCAGCAATATTTACCACAGCCAACACTTGGAAGCAACAAAAATGTCTGTCAACAGAGGAAGGCACAAGAAGAAGTGGTCCATGTACACAATGGAATATTACTCCAATTAAAAAAATATATAATTTCAATTTAGAAACCAAACGTAAGTTAGGAGACATCAGCTTTTGGGGGTCTGGCCGGGCACATTCCTCTCTAATATATAACCGAGGAACACCACTGGCAGGAAGGACTCTTTCCGTAATTCCCAGAATGGGGAAAGGAGAAATGCTGCCGCCCAATGGCTGATACCTTCAACAGCAGCTTTAAAATCTGTGCTAATGGTCACTTCATATGCACAAGTACTGGAGGGCTGTAAATGAAACCAGCCCTGAAAATGTCTTCAGGGAGGTAATGGCCAAAATATTTCAAAATGTGACACATACTTCAAGAAAACCATTTGAAGAGGTAAGCGCTACTCACAGCTTGAAAAAAAAGAGGACATGCCTGAAAGTTCAATTTCAAGGGATTATGAGATGCATGCAAATCCAACCTCAAAGAGGTGTCAGCTCACACCTGTCAGAATAAACATCAGCAGAAAAACTACAAAATAAATGCTGAAAGGGTTGTGGACAAGGGCATACCCTCAAATTTAAGTGGAACATAACCTGGTAAGAGCCACTAATGAGAACAGAATGGAGACGCCTTTACAAGGTAAACATTTTGCTACCATATGAACCAACAGGCCCTCTCCTGGGCCTATAACCGAAGAAGACATAGTTGAAAGACACAGGCAGGCAAATGTGCATTTCAGCAGTGTTACAATAACCAAGACATGGAAGCAACCAAAAAGTCCATCAACAGGCGAGTGGACAAAGAAAAACTGGTCCACGTACAGATGGAATATTAGCCAAGGAAAACAATGACACAATGCCATTTGCATCACCATAGATGAGTCTAGAAGTAATCACGCAACTTGTAGTAAGTCAGAAAGCGAAAGACACGTATCCTGTGATATCACTTATAGGTGTTACCTAAAAATTGATACCAGTGAAGATATTTCCACAGAGAAAGGCAATCACAGATTCATGAAACAAACTTATGGTTCACCAATGGAAAGGTGTGAGGATTGGATACATTAGGATGTCAGAGTTAACAGAGATATACAAACACAGGTGAAGTATATAATCACCAAAGACCTACGGAATACCAAGAGAAGACTACTCAACATTGTGTCATAACCTAAAATGGGAAAAGGATCCAAAGAAGGAAAGAGATAGGTATATGTGGAAAACAACCACATCTTGCACACCTAAAACAAGCAAAACTTTGTAATCACACTTGCTGTGATAAACAATGAAAATTAAATTTAAAAAAAGGACAATATTTAGTGAGATATAAACTTAAGGGGCTTTTTCCTGGCCCATTCCATTCTAATTTGCAACCTAGAACAGGACTTCCATTGAGGCTCTGTTTCCCTAGTAACCAGATTTGGTTAATGAGAACTGCTGCCGCCTTGTGGCCGTTTCACACAACAGCAGCTCTAACTGCAGCTGTAATGGTTACTTGATAGTCAAAATAATTGCAGGCCTGTAAATGACACCTGTCCTCAAAACAATCCTTCGGTCGTAAATCGAGCAAAAATCTCAAAAGACATCCATATTTCAAAACGACAATTTCAAGAGGCATATTTTATGCACATTTTATATTCTGTCTCTTTTTTTGTTATAGAAAAAGGCATGGAAAAACGCTCAACGTCAGGAATTAATAAAGCCATGCAAATCCGGTCTAGAAACACGTTCACCTCACAGCCGTCAGAAGGATCATCAGCAAAAAAGTCTACATAGTATAAATGCTGAAGGGGTTTTAGAGAACTGTGTACCCTCTAGCTGCTGATGGGATGTAACCTGGTAACAGCCAGTACAGAGAACAAAATGGAGGTGTGTTTAAAGGTAAAACTTGAGCTACTATGTGATCAGGTAGGCCCACTGATGGGCCTATCCGCTGAGTAGACCTGAATCAAAAAGACACAGGCTGGCAATCCTTCACTGCAGCAACATGTACCATAGCCAAGAGCTGGAAGAAACCAAAATGTCCATCAACAGAAAAATGCACCAAGAAGAAGTGGTCCATGTACACAATGGAATATTAGCCATGGAAAAGCATGGAACAATGCTGTTGGCACCACCATAGAAGGATCTAGAGATAATCACCCTACCTGAAGTAAGAAAGAAAACGAAAGACAGATATCCTATTACATCACTTATAGGTGTTACCTAAAAATTGATACCCATGAAATAATTTCCAAGAGAAGGACACTCATAGATTCAGAAAACCAAATTATGTTTAACCAAATGGAAAGGTGTAAGGAATGTATGAATTAGGATATGGGGGTTAACAGACATGTAGTAATACATATGAAATAGATAATCACAAAATACCTATGGAATGCTAAAAGAGGTGTACTCAACACTCTGTAGTAACCTACACGGGAAAGGATCCAAAGATGAATAGATCAATACATTGATATAATGAACCAGATTCCATACACCTAGAAAAAACACAGTATTTTTATCCAATTTGCTGTGATAATAAATAAAAATTAAATGTAAAAAACAAACAAGAAGGAAGGAGATATAAGCTCTTGGGAGTTTGCCGTGGCACATTCTGCTCTAATTTGCAGCTTACAAACACGATTTCCAGGAAACCTCTGTTGCCCAAAAACCCAGAGTTGGAAATGTAGAAATGCTGCCGCCTTGTGGCCGTTTCCCACAAGAGCGGCTTTAAAACCACAGCTAACGGTCACTTAACATTCACAAGGACTCAGGACAGTAAAGGACAACTACCCTCAAAAATTCACAACTGGCAAAATTTTCAAGGAGATAGTAGGAAGAGGTAAATTTTACTCATTATTTTTCTAAAAACAAGGAAAATGGATAAAAGCTCAACAACATAAATTTTTAAACTCATGCAAATCTAGCCTACAAAAAGATTTCAACTCACACACGGCAACTACCATCAGCCAAAGGTCTACAAACAATAAATGCTGAAGGGGTTTTAGAGAACTGTGTACCTTCTAGCTGCTGGTGAGATGTAAAGTGGTAAGAGCCAATAGTGAGAACAGAAAGGAGCTGTGTTTAAAAGTAAAAATTGAGCCAGCATTCCATTCAGCAGGCCCACCGCTGAACCTCTCACCTGAAAATACCAGAGCCGAGAAGGCACAGACTGCAACAGCTTCACTGCAGGATTTTTCACAATAGCCAAGACACGGAAGCAACCAAAATGTCCATCAATGGATGAATGGATAAAGAAGTGGTCCATGTACATAATGGAATATTAGCCATGGAAAACAGTGAAACACTGCTCGTTGAGGCACCATTTATGAGCCTAGATATAATCTCAGAACATGCCGTAAGTCAGAAAGAAAAAGACATATAGTATGATATCACTTATAGGCGTTATCTAACAACTGACAAAAATGATAGCATTTTCACAGAGAAAGAAACTCACAGACTTAGAAAACAAACTATTCTTATGTAAATGGAAAGGTGGGCGGTATGGAAAATTAAGATTAGGGTTACCATATGTGTACATATACCTACTAAATACATTTATCAAAGAGACCGACCATATAGCAAGGGAGGTCAATGGAGCACTCTGCAATAATTTACATGGGAAGAGTATCTGTACATGAATATATTACATATGTGTGTGTGTGTGTGTGTGTGTGTGTGTGTGTGTATATGTAATGTACAAATGAACCAGATTGTATACACCTAGGACAAACAATATTCTAAATATTACCTCGATTTAAAAAGACTAAAAAATCGAACAAGAAATAATGGAATATTAACTTATGGGATTTTTTCCTAGCACATTCCATTCTAATTTACAACCTGGGAACACAACTTCCAGAAATGTTGTGCTGCCCTAGAAACCAGTTTTGGGAACGGAGAAATGCTGCCGCCTTGTGGCCGTCTCCCCCAACAGCACCTTTAAAGCCAGTAGTAGTGGTCACTAAATATTCACACTCATTACAAGCCTGTAAATGTCACCTGTTCTCAAAAAAGTCCTGGGGTCAAAAATCGACGAAAAATTCAAAACAGGGCAGCCTTCCCAGAAGACCACTTCAAGTGGTTTATTGTACTCACAGTTTTTTTCTGTTTTCGTTTAACAGAAAGAAAACAAAGCATGGAAAAATGCTGAACATTAAGGATTATTAAAGACATGCAAATCCAAGTTACAAAAACCTATCAGCTCACACCAGTCATAATGGCCATCAGCAAAAATTCTGCAAACAATAAATGCTGAAAGGGTTGTGGAGAAATGCGCACCCTCGTTTCTAAGTGGGACATGGTAAGAACCAGTAATGAAAACACAAAGGAGGTGCCTTGATAAGGTAAATATTGAGCTACCATTCAATCAAGCATACCCACTGCTGGGCCTATCACCTGAGAGGATGAGAATCCAAAAGACACAGGGTGGCAATCCTGCACTCCAGCAATATTTACCACAGCCAACACTTGGAAGCAACAAAAATGTCTGTCAACAGAGGAAGGCACAAGAAGAAGTGGTCCATGTACACAATGGAATATTACTCCAATTAAAAAAATATATAATTTCAATTTAGAAACCAAACGTAAGTTAGGAGACATCAGCTTTTGGGGGTCTGGCCGGGCACATTCCTCTCTAATATATAACCGAGGAACACCACTGGCAGGAAGGACTCTTTCCGTAATTCCCAGAATGGGGAAAGGAGAAATGCTGCCGCCCAATGGCTGATACCTTCAACAGCAGCTTTAAAATCTGTGCTAATGGTCACTTCATATGCACAAGTACTGGAGGGCTGTAAATGAAACCAGCCCTGAAAATGTCTTCAGGGAGGTAATGGCCAAAATATTTCAAAATGTGACACATACTTCAAGAAAACCATTTGAAGAGGTAAGCGCTACTCACAGCTTGAAAAAAAAGAGGACATGCCTGAAAGTTCAATTTCAAGGGATTATGAGATGCATGCAAATCCAACCTCAAAGAGGTGTCAGCTCACACCTGTCAGAATAAACATCAGCAGAAAAACTACAAAATAAATGCTGAAAGGGTTGTGGACAAGGGCATACCCTCAAATTTAAGTGGAACATAACCTGGTAAGAGCCACTAATGAGAACAGAATGGAGACGCCTTTACAAGGTAAACATTTTGCTACCATATGAACCAACAGGCCCTCTCCTGGGCCTATAACCGAAGAAGACATAGTTGAAAGACACAGGCAGGCAAATGTGCATTTCAGCAGTGTTACAATAACCAAGACATGGAAGCAACCAAAAAGTCCATCAACAGGCGAGTGGACAAAGAAAAACTGGTCCACGTACAGATGGAATATTAGCCAAGGAAAACAATGACACAATGCCATTTGCATCACCATAGATGAGTCTAGAAGTAATCACGCAACTTGTAGTAAGTCAGAAAGCGAAAGACACGTATCCTGTGATATCACTTATAGGTGTTACCTAAAAATTGATACCAGTGAAGATATTTCCACAGAGAAAGGCAATCACAGATTCATGAAACAAACTTATGGTTCACCAATGGAAAGGTGTGAGGATTGGATACATTAGGATGTCAGAGTTAACAGAGATATACAAACACAGGTGAAGTATATAATCACCAAAGACCTACGGAATACCAAGAGAAGACTACTCAACATTGTGTCATAACCTAAAATGGGAAAAGGATCCAAAGAAGGAAAGAGATAGGTATATGTGGAAAACAACCACATCTTGCACACCTAAAACAAGCAAAACTTTGTAATCACACTTGCTGTGATAAACAATGAAAATTAAATTTAAAAAAAGGACAATATTTAGTGAGATATAAACTTAAGGGGCTTTTTCCTGGCCCATTCCATTCTAATTTGCAACCTAGAACAGGACTTCCATTGAGGCTCTGTTTCCCTAGTAACCAGATTTGGTTAATGAGAACTGCTGCCGCCTTGTGGCCGTTTCACACAACAGCAGCTCTAACTGCAGCTGTAATGGTTACTTGATAGTCAAAATAATTGCAGGCCTGTAAATGACACCTGTCCTCAAAACAATCCTTCGGTCGTAAATCGAGCAAAAATCTCAAAAGACATCCATATTTCAAAACGACAATTTCAAGAGGCATATTTTATGCACATTTTATATTCTGTCTCTTTTTTTGTTATAGAAAAAGGCATGGAAAAACGCTCAACGTCAGGAATTAATAAAGCCATGCAAATCCGGTCTAGAAACACGTTCACCTCACAGCCGTCAGAAGGATCATCAGCAAAAAAGTCTACATAGTATAAATGCTGAAGGGGTTTTAGAGAACTGTGTACCCTCTAGCTGCTGATGGGATGTAACCTGGTAACAGCCAGTACAGAGAACAAAATGGAGGTGTGTTTAAAGGTAAAACTTGAGCTACTATGTGATCAGGTAGGCCCACTGATGGGCCTATCCGCTGAGTAGACCTGAATCAAAAAGACACAGGCTGGCAATCCTTCACTGCAGCAACATGTACCATAGCCAAGAGCTGGAAGAAACCAAAATGTCCATCAACAGAAAAATGCACCAAGAAGAAGTGGTCCATGTACACAATGGAATATTAGCCATGGAAAAGCATGGAACAATGCTGTTGGCACCACCATAGAAGGATCTAGAGATAATCACCCTACCTGAAGTAAGAAAGAAAACGAAAGACAGATATCCTATTACATCACTTATAGGTGTTACCTAAAAATTGATACCCATGAAATAATTTCCAAGAGAAGGACACTCATAGATTCAGAAAACCAAATTATGTTTAACCAAATGGAAAGGTGTAAGGAATGTATGAATTAGGATATGGGGGTTAACAGACATGTAGTAATACATATGAAATAGATAATCACAAAATACCTATGGAATGCTAAAAGAGGTGTACTCAACACTCTGTAGTAACCTACACGGGAAAGGATCCAAAGATGAATAGATCAATACATTGATATAATGAACCAGATTCCATACACCTAGAAAAAACACAGTATTTTTATCCAATTTGCTGTGATAATAAATAAAAATTAAATGTAAAAAACAAACAAGAAGGAAGGAGATATAAGCTCTTGGGAGTTTGCCGTGGCACATTCTGCTCTAATTTGCAGCTTACAAACACGATTTCCAGGAAACCTCTGTTGCCCAAAAACCCAGAGTTGGAAATGTAGAAATGCTGCCGCCTTGTGGCCGTTTCCCACAAGAGCGGCTTTAAAACCACAGCTAACGGTCACTTAACATTCACAAGGACTCAGGACAGTAAAGGACAACTACCCTCAAAAATTCACAACTGGCAAAATTTTCAAGGAGATAGTAGGAAGAGGTAAATTTTACTCATTATTTTTCTAAAAACAAGGAAAATGGATAAAAGCTCAACAACATAAATTTTTAAACTCATGCAAATCTAGCCTACAAAAAGATTTCAACTCACACACGGCAACTACCATCAGCCAAAGGTCTACAAACAATAAATGCTGAAGGGGTTTTAGAGAACTGTGTACCTTCTAGCTGCTGGTGAGATGTAAAGTGGTAAGAGCCAATAGTGAGAACAGAAAGGAGCTGTGTTTAAAAGTAAAAATTGAGCCAGCATTCCATTCAGCAGGCCCACCGCTGAACCTCTCACCTGAAAATACCAGAGCCGAGAAGGCACAGACTGCAACAGCTTCACTGCAGGATTTTTCACAATAGCCAAGACACGGAAGCAACCAAAATGTCCATCAATGGATGAATGGATAAAGAAGTGGTCCATGTACATAATGGAATATTAGCCATGGAAAACAGTGAAACACTGCTCGTTGAGGCACCATTTATGAGCCTAGATATAATCTCAGAACATGCCGTAAGTCAGAAAGAAAAAGACATATAGTATGATATCACTTATAGGCGTTATCTAACAACTGACAAAAATGATAGCATTTTCACAGAGAAAGAAACTCACAGACTTAGAAAACAAACTATTCTTATGTAAATGGAAAGGTGGGCGGTATGGAAAATTAAGATTAGGGTTACCATATGTGTACATATACCTACTAAATACATTTATCAAAGAGACCGACCATATAGCAAGGGAGGTCAATGGAGCACTCTGCAATAATTTACATGGGAAGAGTATCTGTACATGAATATATTACATATATGTGTGTGTGTGTGTGTGTGTGTGTGTGTATATGTAATGTACAAATGAACCAGATTGTATACACCTAGGACAAACAATATTCTAAATATTACCTCGATTTAAAAAGACTAAAAAATCGAACAAGAAATAATGGAATATTAACTTATGGGATTTTTTCCTAGCACATTCCATTCTAATTTACAACCTGGGAACACAACTTCCAGAAATGTTGTGCTGCCCTAGAAACCAGTTTTGGGAACGGAGAAATGCTGCCGCCTTGTGGCCGTCTCCCCCAACAGCACCTTTAAAGCCAGTAGTAGTGGTCACTAAATATTCACACTCATTACAAGCCTGTAAATGTCACCTGTTCTCAAAAAAGTCCTGGGGTCAAAAATCGACGAAAAATTCAAAACAGGGCAGCCTTCCCAGAAGACCACTTCAAGTGGTTTATTGTACTCACAGTTTTTTTCTGTTTTCGTTTAACAGAAAGAAAACAAAGCATGGAAAAATGCTGAACATTAAGGATTATTAAAGACATGCAAATCCAAGTTACAAAAACCTATCAGCTCACACCAGTCATAATGGCCATCAGCAAAAATTCTGCAAACAATAAATGCTGAAAGGGTTGTGGAGAAATGCGCACCCTCGTTTCTAAGTGGGACATGGTAAGAACCAGTAATGAAAACACAAAGGAGGTGCCTTGATAAGGTAAATATTGAGCTACCATTCAATCAAGCATACCCACTGCTGGGCCTATCACCTGAGAGGATGAGAATCCAAAAGACACAGGGTGGCAATCCTGCACTCCAGCAATATTTACCACAGCCAACACTTGGAAGCAACAAAAATGTCTGTCAACAGAGGAAGGCACAAGAAGAAGTGGTCCATGTACACAATGGAATATTACTCCAATTAAAAAAATATATAATTTCAATTTAGAAACCAAACGTAAGTTAGGAGACATCAGCTTTTGGGGGTCTGGCCGGGCACATTCCTCTCTAATATATAACCGAGGAACACCACTGGCAGGAAGGACTCTTTCCGTAATTCCCAGAATGGGGAAAGGAGAAATGCTGCCGCCCAATGGCTGATACCTTCAACAGCAGCTTTAAAATCTGTGCTAATGGTCACTTCATATGCACAAGTACTGGAGGGCTGTAAATGAAACCAGCCCTGAAAATGTCTTCAGGGAGGTAATGGCCAAAATATTTCAAAATGTGACACATACTTCAAGAAAACCATTTGAAGAGGTAAGCGCTACTCACAGCTTGAAAAAAAAGAGGACATGCCTGAAAGTTCAATTTCAAGGGATTATGAGATGCATGCAAATCCAACCTCAAAGAGGTGTCAGCTCACACCTGTCAGAATAAACATCAGCAGAAAAACTACAAAATAAATGCTGAAAGGGTTGTGGACAAGGGCATACCCTCAAATTTAAGTGGAACATAACCTGGTAAGAGCCACTAATGAGAACAGAATGGAGACGCCTTTACAAGGTAAACATTTTGCTACCATATGAACCAACAGGCCCTCTCCTGGGCCTATAACCGAAGAAGACATAGTTGAAAGACACAGGCAGGCAAATGTGCATTTCAGCAGTGTTACAATAACCAAGACATGGAAGCAACCAAAAAGTCCATCAACAGGCGAGTGGACAAAGAAAAACTGGTCCACGTACAGATGGAATATTAGCCAAGGAAAACAATGACACAATGCCATTTGCATCACCATAGATGAGTCTAGAAGTAATCACGCAACTTGTAGTAAGTCAGAAAGCGAAAGACACGTATCCTGTGATATCACTTATAGGTGTTACCTAAAAATTGATACCAGTGAAGATATTTCCACAGAGAAAGGCAATCACAGATTCATGAAACAAACTTATGGTTCACCAATGGAAAGGTGTGAGGATTGGATACATTAGGATGTCAGAGTTAACAGAGATATACAAACACAGGTGAAGTATATAATCACCAAAGACCTACGGAATACCAAGAGAAGACTACTCAACATTGTGTCATAACCTAAAATGGGAAAAGGATCCAAAGAAGGAAAGAGATAGGTATATGTGGAAAACAACCACATCTTGCACACCTAAAACAAGCAAAACTTTGTAATCACACTTGCTGTGATAAACAATGAAAATTAAATTTAAAAAAAGGACAATATTTAGTGAGATATAAACTTAAGGGGCTTTTTCCTGGCCCATTCCATTCTAATTTGCAACCTAGAACAGGACTTCCATTGAGGCTCTGTTTCCCTAGTAACCAGATTTGGTTAATGAGAACTGCTGCCGCCTTGTGGCCGTTTCACACAACAGCAGCTCTAACTGCAGCTGTAATGGTTACTTGATAGTCAAAATAATTGCAGGCCTGTAAATGACACCTGTCCTCAAAACAATCCTTCGGTCGTAAATCGAGCAAAAATCTCAAAAGACATCCATATTTCAAAACGACAATTTCAAGAGGCATATTTTATGCACATTTTATATTCTGTCTCTTTTTTTGTTATAGAAAAAGGCATGGAAAAACGCTCAACGTCAGGAATTAATAAAGCCATGCAAATCCGGTCTAGAAACACGTTCACCTCACAGCCGTCAGAAGGATCATCAGCAAAAAAGTCTACATAGTATAAATGCTGAAGGGGTTTTAGAGAACTGTGTACCCTCTAGCTGCTGATGGGATGTAACCTGGTAACAGCCAGTACAGAGAACAAAATGGAGGTGTGTTTAAAGGTAAAACTTGAGCTACTATGTGATCAGGTAGGCCCACTGATGGGTCTATCCGCTGAGTAGACCTGAATCAAAAAGACACAGGCTGGCAATCCTTCACTGCAGCAACATGTACCATAGCCAAGAGCTGGAAGAAACCAAAATGTCCATCAACAGAAAAATGCACCAAGAAGAAGTGGTCCATGTACACAATGGAATATTAGCCATGGAAAAGCATGGAACAATGCTGTTGGCACCACCATAGAAGGATCTAGAGATAATCACCCTACCTGAAGTAAGAAAGAAAACGAAAGACAGATATCCTATTACATCACTTATAGGTGTTACCTAAAAATTGATACCCATGAAATAATTTCCAAGAGAAGGACACTCATAGATTCAGAAAACCAAATTATGTTTAACCAAATGGAAAGGTGTAAGGAATGTATGAATTAGGATATGGGGGTTAACAGACATGTAGTAATACATATGAAATAGATAATCACAAAATACCTATGGAATGCTAAAAGAGGTGTACTCAACACTCTGTAGTAACCTACACGGGAAAGGATCCAAAGATGAATAGATCAATACATTGATATAATGAACCAGATTCCATACACCTAGAAAAAACACAGTATTTTTATCCAATTTGCTGTGATAATAAATAAAAATTAAATGTAAAAAACAAACAAGAAGGAAGGAGATATAAGCTCTTGGGAGTTTGCCGTGGCACATTCTGCTCTAATTTGCAGCTTACAAACACGATTTCCAGGAAACCTCTGTTGCCCAAAAACCCAGAGTTGGAAATGTAGAAATGCTGCCGCCTTGTGGCCGTTTCCCACAAGAGCGGCTTTAAAACCACAGCTAACGGTCACTTAACATTCACAAGGACTCAGGACAGTAAAGGACAACTACCCTCAAAAATTCACAACTGGCAAAATTTTCAAGGAGATAGTAGGAAGAGGTAAATTTTACTCATTATTTTTCTAAAAACAAGGAAAATGGATAAAAGCTCAACAACATAAATTTTTAAACTCATGCAAATCTAGCCTACAAAAAGATTTCAACTCACACACGGCAACTACCATCAGCCAAAGGTCTACAAACAATAAATGCTGAAGGGGTTTTAGAGAACTGTGTACCTTCTAGCTGCTGGTGAGATGTAAAGTGGTAAGAGCCAATAGTGAGAACAGAAAGGAGCTGTGTTTAAAAGTAAAAATTGAGCCAGCATTCCATTCAGCAGGCCCACCGCTGAACCTCTCACCTGAAAATACCAGAGCCGAGAAGGCACAGACTGCAACAGCTTCACTGCAGGATTTTTCACAATAGCCAAGACACGGAAGCAACCAAAATGTCCATCAATGGATGAATGGATAAAGAAGTGGTCCATGTACATAATGGAATATTAGCCATGGAAAACAGTGAAACACTGCTCGTTGAGGCACCATTTATGAGCCTAGATATAATCTCAGAACATGCCGTAAGTCAGAAAGAAAAAGACATATAGTATGATATCACTTATAGGCGTTATCTAACAACTGACAAAAATGATAGCATTTTCACAGAGAAAGAAACTCACAGACTTAGAAAACAAACTATTCTTATGTAAATGGAAAGGTGGGCGGTATGGAAAATTAAGATTAGGGTTACCATATGTGTACATATACCTACTAAATACATTTATCAAAGAGACCGACCATATAGCAAGGGAGGTCAATGGAGCACTCTGCAATAATTTACATGGGAAGAGTATCTGTACATGAATATATTACATATATGTGTGTGTGTGTGTGTGTGTGTGTGTGTATATGTAATGTACAAATGAACCAGATTGTATACACCTAGGACAAACAATATTCTAAATATTACCTCGATTTAAAAAGACTAAAAAATCGAACAAGAAATAATGGAATATTAACTTATGGGATTTTTTCCTAGCACATTCCATTCTAATTTACAACCTGGGAACACGACTTCCAGAAATGTTGTGCTGCCCTAGAAACCAGTTTTGGGAACGGAGAAATGCTGCCGCCTTGTGGCCGTCTCCCCCAACAGCACCTTTAAAGCCAGTAGTAGTGGTCACTAAATATTCACACTCATTACAAGCCTGTAAATGTCACCTGTTCTCAAAAAAGTCCTGGGGTCAAAAATCGACGAAAAATTCAAAACAGGGCAGCCTTCCCAGAAGACCACTTCAAGTGGTTTATTGTACTCACAGTTTTTTTCTGTTTTCGTTTAACAGAAAGAAAACAAAGCATGGAAAAATGCTGAACATTAAGGATTATTAAAGACATGCAAATCCAAGTTACAAAAACCTATCAGCTCACACCAGTCATAATGGCCATCAGCAAAAATTCTGCAAACAATAAATGCTGAAAGGGTTGTGGAGAAATGCGCACCCTCGTTTCTAAGTGGGACATGGTAAGAACCAGTAATGAAAACACAAAGGAGGTGCCTTGATAAGGTAAATATTGAGCTACCATTCAATCAAGCATACCCACTGCTGGGCCTATCACCTGAGAGGATGAGAATCCAAAAGACACAGGGTGGCAATCCTGCACTCCAGCAATATTTACCACAGCCAACACTTGGAAGCAACAAAAATGTCTGTCAACAGAGGAAGGCACAAGAAGAAGTGGTCCATGTACACAATGGAATATTACTCCAATTAAAAAAATATATAATTTCAATTTAGAAACCAAACGTAAGTTAGGAGACATCAGCTTTTGGGGGTCTGGCCGGGCACATTCCTCTCTAATATATAACCGAGGAACACCACTGGCAGGAAGGACTCTTTCCGTAATTCCCAGAATGGGGAAAGGAGAAATGCTGCCGCCCAATGGCTGATACCTTCAACAGCAGCTTTAAAATCTGTGCTAATGGTCACTTCATATGCACAAGTACTGGAGGGCTGTAAATGAAACCAGCCCTGAAAATGTCTTCAGGGAGGTAATGGCCAAAATATTTCAAAATGTGACACATACTTCAAGAAAACCATTTGAAGAGGTAAGCGCTACTCACAGCTTGAAAAAAAAGAGGACATGCCTGAAAGTTCAATTTCAAGGGATTATGAGATGCATGCAAATCCAACCTCAAAGAGGTGTCAGCTCACACCTGTCAGAATAAACATCAGCAGAAAAACTACAAAATAAATGCTGAAAGGGTTGTGGACAAGGGCATACCCTCAAATTTAAGTGGAACATAACCTGGTAAGAGCCACTAATGAGAACAGAATGGAGACGCCTTTACAAGGTAAACATTTTGCTACCATATGAACCAACAGGCCCTCTCCTGGGCCTATAACCGAAGAAGACATAGTTGAAAGACACAGGCAGGCAAATGTGCATTTCAGCAGTGTTACAATAACCAAGACATGGAAGCAACCAAAAAGTCCATCAACAGGCGAGTGGACAAAGAAAAACTGGTCCACGTACAGATGGAATATTAGCCAAGGAAAACAATGACACAATGCCATTTGCATCACCATAGATGAGTCTAGAAGTAATCACGCAACTTGTAGTAAGTCAGAAAGCGAAAGACACGTATCCTGTGATATCACTTATAGGTGTTACCTAAAAATTGATACCAGTGAAGATATTTCCACAGAGAAAGGCAATCACAGATTCATGAAACAAACTTATGGTTCACCAATGGAAAGGTGTGAGGATTGGATACATTAGGATGTCAGAGTTAACAGAGATATACAAACACAGGTGAAGTATATAATCACCAAAGACCTACGGAATACCAAGAGAAGACTACTCAACATTGTGTCATAACCTAAAATGGGAAAAGGATCCAAAGAAGGAAAGAGATAGGTATATGTGGAAAACAACCACATCTTGCACACCTAAAACAAGCAAAACTTTGTAATCACACTTGCTGTGATAAACAATGAAAATTAAATTTAAAAAAAGGACAATATTTAGTGAGATATAAACTTAAGGGGCTTTTTCCTGGCCCATTCCATTCTAATTTGCAACCTAGAACAGGACTTCCATTGAGGCTCTGTTTCCCTAGTAACCAGATTTGGTTAATGAGAACTGCTGCCGCCTTGTGGCCGTTTCACACAACAGCAGCTCTAACTGCAGCTGTAATGGTTACTTGATAGTCAAAATAATTGCAGGCCTGTAAATGACACCTGTCCTCAAAACAATCCTTCGGTCGTAAATCGAGCAAAAATCTCAAAAGACATCCATATTTCAAAACGACAATTTCAAGAGGCATATTTTATGCACATTTTATATTCTGTCTCTTTTTTTGTTATAGAAAAAGGCATGGAAAAACGCTCAACGTCAGGAATTAATAAAGCCATGCAAATCCGGTCTAGAAACACGTTCACCTCACAGCCGTCAGAAGGATCATCAGCAAAAAAGTCTACATAGTATAAATGCTGAAGGGGTTTTAGAGAACTGTGTACCCTCTAGCTGCTGATGGGATGTAACCTGGTAACAGCCAGTACAGAGAACAAAATGGAGGTGTGTTTAAAGGTAAAACTTGAGCTACTATGTGATCAGGTAGGCCCACTGATGGGTCTATCCGCTGAGTAGACCTGAATCAAAAAGACACAGGCTGGCAATCCTTCACTGCAGCAACATGTACCATAGCCAAGAGCTGGAAGAAACCAAAATGTCCATCAACAGAAAAATGCACCAAGAAGAAGTGGTCCATGTACACAATGGAATATTAGCCATGGAAAAGCATGGAACAATGCTGTTGGCACCACCATAGAAGGATCTAGAGATAATCACCCTACCTGAAGTAAGAAAGAAAACGAAAGACAGATATCCTATTACATCACTTATAGGTGTTACCTAAAAATTGATACTCATGAAATAATTTCCAAGAGAAGGACACTCATAGATTCAGAAAACCAAATTATGTTTAACCAAATGGAAAGGTGTAAGGAATGTATGAATTAGGATATGGGGGTTAACAGACATGTAGTAATACATATGAAATAGATAATCACAAAATACCTATGGAATGCTAAAAGAGGTGTACTCAACACTCTGTAGTAACCTACACGGGAAAGGATCCAAAGATGAATAGATCAATACATTGATATAATGAACCAGATTCCATACACCTAGAAAAAACACAGTATTTTTATCCAATTTGCTGTGATAATAAATAAAAATTAAATGTAAAAAACAAACAAGAAGGAAGGAGATATAAGCTCTTGGGAGTTTGCCGTGGCACATTCTGCTCTAATTTGCAGCTTACAAACACGATTTCCAGGAAACCTCTGTTGCCCAAAAACCCAGAGTTGGAAATGTAGAAATGCTGCCGCCTTGTGGCCGTTTCCCACAAGAGCGGCTTTAAAACCACAGCTAACGGTCACTTAACATTCACAAGGACTCAGGACAGTAAAGGACAACTACCCTCAAAAATTCACAACTGGCAAAATTTTCAAGGAGATAGTAGGAAGAGGTAAATTTTACTCATTATTTTTCTAAAAACAAGGAAAATGGATAAAAGCTCAACAACATAAATTTTTAAACTCATGCAAATCTAGCCTACAAAAAGATTTCAACTCACACACGGCAACTACCATCAGCCAAAGGTCTACAAACAATAAATGCTGAAGGGGTTTTAGAGAACTGTGTACCTTCTAGCTGCTGGTGAGATGTAAAGTGGTAAGAGCCAATAGTGAGAACAGAAAGGAGCTGTGTTTAAAAGTAAAAATTGAGCCAGCATTCCATTCAGCAGGCCCGCCGCTGAACCTCTCACCTGAAAATACCAGAGCCGAGAAGGCACAGACTGCAACAGCTTCACTGCAGGATTTTTCACAATAGCCAAGACACGGAAGCAACCAAAATGTCCATCAATGGATGAATGGATAAAGAAGTGGTCCATGTACATAATGGAATATTAGCCATGGAAAACAGTGAAACACTGCTCGTTGAGGCACCATTTATGAGCCTAGATATAATCTCAGAACATGCCGTAAGTCAGAAAGAAAAAGACATATAGTATGATATCACTTATAGGCGTTATCTAACAACTGACAAAAATGATAGCATTTTCACAGAGAAAGAAACTCACAGACTTAGAAAACAAACTATTCTTATGTAAATGGAAAGGTGGGCGGTATGGAAAATTAAGATTAGGGTTACCATATGTGTACATATACCTACTAAATACATTTATCAAAGAGACCGACCATATAGCAAGGGAGGTCAATGGAGCACTCTGCAATAATTTACATGGGAAGAGTATCTGTACATGAATATATTACATATATGTGTGTGTGTGTGTGTGTGTGTGTATATGTAATGTACAAATGAACCAGATTGTATACACCTAGGACAAACAATATTCTAAATATTACCTCGATTTAAAAAGACTAAAAAATCGAACAAGAAATAATGGAATATTAACTTATGGGATTTTTTCCTAGCACATTCCATTCTAATTTACAACCTGGGAACACAACTTCCAGAAATGTTGTGCTGCCCTAGAAACCAGTTTTGGGAACGGAGAAATGCTGCCGCCTTGTGGCCGTCTCCCCCAACAGCACCTTTAAAGCCAGTAGTAGTGGTCACTAAATATTCACACTCATTACAAGCCTGTAAATGTCACCTGTTCTCAAAAAAGTCCTGGGGTCAAAAATCGACGAAAAATTCAAAACAGGGCAGCCTTCCCAGAAGACCACTTCAAGTGGTTTATTGTACTCACAGTTTTTTTCTGTTTTCGTTTAACAGAAAGAAAACAAAGCATGGAAAAATGCTGAACATTAAGGATTATTAAAGACATGCAAATCCAAGTTACAAAAACCTATCAGCTCACACCAGTCATAATGGCCATCAGCAAAAATTCTGCAAACAATAAATGCTGAAAGGGTTGTGGAGAAATGCGCACCCTCGTTTCTAAGTGGGACATGGTAAGAACCAGTAATGAAAACACAAAGGAGGTGCCTTGATAAGGTAAATATTGAGCTACCATTCAATCAAGCATACCCACTGCTGGGCCTATCACCTGAGAGGATGAGAATCCAAAAGACACAGGGTGGCAATCCTGCACTCCAGCAATATTTACCACAGCCAACACTTGGAAGCAACAAAAATGTCTGTCAACAGAGGAAGGCACAAGAAGAAGTGGTCCATGTACACAATGGAATATTACTCCAATTAAAAAAATATATAATTTCAATTTAGAAACCAAACGTAAGTTAGGAGACATCAGCTTTTGGGGGTCTGGCCGGGCACATTCCTCTCTAATATATAACCGAGGAACACCACTGGCAGGAAGGACTCTTTCCGTAATTCCCAGAATGGGGAAAGGAGAAATGCTGCCGCCCAATGGCTGATACCTTCAACAGCAGCTTTAAAATCTGTGCTAATGGTCACTTCATATGCACAAGTACTGGAGGGCTGTAAATGAAACCAGCCCTGAAAATGTCTTCAGGGAGGTAATGGCCAAAATATTTCAAAATGTGACACATACTTCAAGAAAACCATTTGAAGAGGTAAGCGCTACTCACAGCTTGAAAAAAAAGAGGACATGCCTGAAAGTTCAATTTCAAGGGATTATGAGATGCATGCAAATCCAACCTCAAAGAGGTGTCAGCTCACACCTGTCAGAATAAACATCAGCAGAAAAACTACAAAATAAATGCTGAAAGGGTTGTGGACAAGGGCATACCCTCAAATTTAAGTGGAACATAACCTGGTAAGAGCCACTAATGAGAACAGAATGGAGACGCCTTTACAAGGTAAACATTTTGCTACCATATGAACCAACAGGCCCTCTCCTGGGCCTATAACCGAAGAAGACATAGTTGAAAGACACAGGCAGGCAAATGTGCATTTCAGCAGTGTTACAATAACCAAGACATGGAAGCAACCAAAAAGTCCATCAACAGGCGAGTGGACAAAGAAAAACTGGTCCACGTACAGATGGAATATTAGCCAAGGAAAACAATGACACAATGCCATTTGCATCACCATAGATGAGTCTAGAAGTAATCACGCAACTTGTAGTAAGTCAGAAAGCGAAAGACACGTATCCTGTGATATCACTTATAGGTGTTACCTAAAAATTGATACCAGTGAAGATATTTCCACAGAGAAAGGCAATCACAGATTCATGAAACAAACTTATGGTTCACCAATGGAAAGGTGTGAGGATTGGATACATTAGGATGTCAGAGTTAACAGAGATATACAAACACAGGTGAAGTATATAATCACCAAAGACCTACGGAATACCAAGAGAAGACTACTCAACATTGTGTCATAACCTAAAATGGGAAAAGGATCCAAAGAAGGAAAGAGATAGGTATATGTGGAAAACAACCACATCTTGCACACCTAAAACAAGCAAAACTTTGTAATCACACTTGCTGTGATAAACAATGAAAATTAAATTTAAAAAAAGGACAATATTTAGTGAGATATAAACTTAAGGGGCTTTTTCCTGGCCCATTCCATTCTAATTTGCAACCTAGAACAGGACTTCCATTGAGGCTCTGTTTCCCTAGTAACCAGATTTGGTTAATGAGAACTGCTGCCGCCTTGTGGCCGTTTCACACAACAGCAGCTCTAACTGCAGCTGTAATGGTTACTTGATAGTCAAAATAATTGCAGGCCTGTAAATGACACCTGTCCTCAAAACAATCCTTCGGTCGTAAATCGAGCAAAAATCTCAAAAGACATCCATATTTCAAAACGACAATTTCAAGAGGCATATTTTATGCACATTTTATATTCTGTCTCTTTTTTTGTTATAGAAAAAGGCATGGAAAAACGCTCAACGTCAGGAATTAATAAAGCCATGCAAATCCGGTCTAGAAACACGTTCACCTCACAGCCGTCAGAAGGATCATCAGCAAAAAAGTCTACATAGTATAAATGCTGAAGGGGTTTTAGAGAACTGTGTACCCTCTAGCTGCTGATGGGATGTAACCTGGTAACAGCCAGTACAGAGAACAAAATGGAGGTGTGTTTAAAGGTAAAACTTGAGCTACTATGTGATCAGGTAGGCCCACTGATGGGCCTATCCACTGAGTAGACCTGAATCAAAAAGACACAGGCTGGCAATCCTTCACTGCAGCAACATGTACCATAGCCAAGAGCTGGAAGAAACCAAAATGTCCATCAACAGAAAAATGCACCAAGAAGAAGTGGTCCATGTACACAATGGAATATTAGCCATGGAAAAGCATGGAACAATGCTGTTGGCACCACCATAGAAGGATCTAGAGATAATCACCCTACCTGAAGTAAGAAAGAAAACGAAAGACAGATATCCTATTACATCACTTATAGGTGTTACCTAAAAATTGATACCCATGAAATAATTTCCAAGAGAAGGACACTCATAGATTCAGAAAACCAAATTATGTTTAACCAAATGGAAAGGTGTAAGGAATGTATGAATTAGGATATGGGGGTTAACAGACATGTAGTAATACATATGAAATAGATAATCACAAAATACCTATGGAATGCTAAAAGAGGTGTACTCAACACTCTGTAGTAACCTACACGGGAAAGGATCCAAAGATGAATAGATCAATACATTGATATAATGAACCAGATTCCATACACCTAGAAAAAACACAGTATTTTTATCCAATTTGCTGTGATAATAAATAAAAATTAAATGTAAAAAACAAACAAGAAGGAAGGAGATATAAGCTCTTGGGAGTTTGCCGTGGCACATTCTGCTCTAATTTGCAGCTTACAAACACGATTTCCAGGAAACCTCTGTTGCCCAAAAACCCAGAGTTGGAAATGTAGAAATGCTGCCGCCTTGTGGCCGTTTCCCACAAGAGCGGCTTTAAAACCACAGCTAACGGTCACTTAACATTCACAAGGACTCAGGACAGTAAAGGACAACTACCCTCAAAAATTCACAACTGGCAAAATTTTCAAGGAGATAGTAGGAAGAGGTAAATTTTACTCATTATTTTTCTAAAAACAAGGAAAATGGATAAAAGCTCAACAACATAAATTTTTAAACTCATGCAAATCTAGCCTACAAAAAGATTTCAACTCACACACGGCAACTACCATCAGCCAAAGGTCTACAAACAATAAATGCTGAAGGGGTTTTAGAGAACTGTGTACCTTCTAGCTGCTGGTGAGATGTAAAGTGGTAAGAGCCAATAGTGAGAACAGAAAGGAGCTGTGTTTAAAAGTAAAAATTGAGCCAGCATTCCATTCAGCAGGCCCGCCGCTGAACCTCTCACCTGAAAATACCAGAGCCGAGAAGGCACAGACTGCAACAGCTTCACTGCAGGATTTTTCACAATAGCCAAGACACGGAAGCAACCAAAATGTCCATCAATGGATGAATGGATAAAGAAGTGGTCCATGTACATAATGGAATATTAGCCATGGAAAACAGTGAAACACTGCTCGTTGAGGCACCATTTATGAGCCTAGATATAATCTCAGAACATGCCGTAAGTCAGAAAGAAAAAGACATATAGTATGATATCACTTATAGGCGTTATCTAACAACTGACAAAAATGATAGCATTTTCACAGAGAAAGAAACTCACAGACTTAGAAAACAAACTATTCTTATGTAAATGGAAAGGTGGGCGGTATGGAAAATTAAGATTAGGGTTACCATATGTGTACATATACCTACTAAATACATTTATCAAAGAGACCGACCATATAGCAAGGGAGGTCAATGGAGCACTCTGCAATAATTTACATGGGAAGAGTATCTGTACATGAATATATTACATATATGTGTGTGTGTGTGTGTGTGTGTGTATATGTAATGTACAAATGAACCAGATTGTATACACCTAGGACAAACAATATTCTAAATATTACCTCGATTTAAAAAGACTAAAAAATCGAACAAGAAATAATGGAATATTAACTTATGGGATTTTTTCCTAGCACATTCCATTCTAATTTACAACCTGGGAACACAACTTCCAGAAATGTTGTGCTGCCCTAGAAACCAGTTTTGGGAACGGAGAAATGCTGCCGCCTTGTGGCCGTCTCCCCCAACAGCACCTTTAAAGCCAGTAGTAGTGGTCACTAAATATTCACACTCATTACAAGCCTGTAAATGTCACCTGTTCTCAAAAAAGTCCTGGGGTCAAAAATCGACGAAAAATTCAAAACAGGGCAGCCTTCCCAGAAGACCACTTCAAGTGGTTTATTGTACTCACAGTTTTTTTCTGTTTTCGTTTAACAGAAAGAAAACAAAGCATGGAAAAATGCTGAACATTAAGGATTATTAAAGACATGCAAATCCAAGTTACAAAAACCTATCAGCTCACACCAGTCATAATGGCCATCAGCAAAAATTCTGCAAACAATAAATGCTGAAAGGGTTGTGGAGAAATGCGCACCCTCGTTTCTAAGTGGGACATGGTAAGAACCAGTAATGAAAACACAAAGGAGGTGCCTTGATAAGGTAAATATTGAGCTACCATTCAATCAAGCATACCCACTGCTGGGCCTATCACCTGAGAGGATGAGAATCCAAAAGACACAGGGTGGCAATCCTGCACTCCAGCAATATTTACCACAGCCAACACTTGGAAGCAACAAAAATGTCTGTCAACAGAGGAAGGCACAAGAAGAAGTGGTCCATGTACACAATGGAATATTACTCCAATTAAAAAAATATATAATTTCAATTTAGAAACCAAACGTAAGTTAGGAGACATCAGCTTTTGGGGGTCTGGCCGGGCACATTCCTCTCTAATATATAACCGAGGAACACCACTGGCAGGAAGGACTCTTTCCGTAATTCCCAGAATGGGGAAAGGAGAAATGCTGCCGCCCAATGGCTGATACCTTCAACAGCAGCTTTAAAATCTGTGCTAATGGTCACTTCATATGCACAAGTACTGGAGGGCTGTAAATGAAACCAGCCCTGAAAATGTCTTCAGGGAGGTAATGGCCAAAATATTTCAAAATGTGACACATACTTCAAGAAAACCATTTGAAGAGGTAAGCGCTACTCACAGCTTGAAAAAAAAGAGGACATGCCTGAAAGTTCAATTTCAAGGGATTATGAGATGCATGCAAATCCAACCTCAAAGAGGTGTCAGCTCACACCTGTCAGAATAAACATCAGCAGAAAAACTACAAAATAAATGCTGAAAGGGTTGTGGACAAGGGCATACCCTCAAATTTAAGTGGAACATAACCTGGTAAGAGCCACTAATGAGAACAGAATGGAGACGCCTTTACAAGGTAAACATTTTGCTACCATATGAACCAACAGGCCCTCTCCTGGGCCTATAACCGAAGAAGACATAGTTGAAAGACACAGGCAGGCAAATGTGCATTTCAGCAGTGTTACAATAACCAAGACATGGAAGCAACCAAAAAGTCCATCAACAGGCGAGTGGACAAAGAAAAACTGGTCCACGTACAGATGGAATATTAGCCAAGGAAAACAATGACACAATGCCATTTGCATCACCATAGATGAGTCTAGAAGTAATCACGCAACTTGTAGTAAGTCAGAAAGCGAAAGACACGTATCCTGTGATATCACTTATAGGTGTTACCTAAAAATTGATACCAGTGAAGATATTTCCACAGAGAAAGGCAATCACAGATTCATGAAACAAACTTATGGTTCACCAATGGAAAGGTGTGAGGATTGGATACATTAGGATGTCAGAGTTAACAGAGATATACAAACACAGGTGAAGTATATAATCACCAAAGACCTACGGAATACCAAGAGAAGACTACTCAACATTGTGTCATAACCTAAAATGGGAAAAGGATCCAAAGAAGGAAAGAGATAGGTATATGTGGAAAACAACCACATCTTGCACACCTAAAACAAGCAAAACTTTGTAATCACACTTGCTGTGATAAACAATGAAAATTAAATTTAAAAAAAGGACAATATTTAGTGAGATATAAACTTAAGGGGCTTTTTCCTGGCCCATTCCATTCTAATTTGCAACCTAGAACAGGACTTCCATTGAGGCTCTGTTTCCCTAGTAACCAGATTTGGTTAATGAGAACTGCTGCCGCCTTGTGGCCGTTTCACACAACAGCAGCTCTAACTGCAGCTGTAATGGTTACTTGATAGTCAAAATAATTGCAGGCCTGTAAATGACACCTGTCCTCAAAACAATCCTTCGGTCGTAAATCGAGCAAAAATCTCAAAAGACATCCATATTTCAAAACGACAATTTCAAGAGGCATATTTTATGCACATTTTATATTCTGTCTCTTTTTTTGTTATAGAAAAAGGCATGGAAAAACGCTCAACGTCAGGAATTAATAAAGCCATGCAAATCCGGTCTAGAAACACGTTCACCTCACAGCCGTCAGAAGGATCATCAGCAAAAAAGTCTACATAGTATAAATGCTGAAGGGGTTTTAGAGAACTGTGTACCCTCTAGCTGCTGATGGGATGTAACCTGGTAACAGCCAGTACAGAGAACAAAATGGAGGTGTGTTTAAAGGTAAAACTTGAGCTACTATGTGATCAGGTAGGCCCACTGATGGGCCTATCCACTGAGTAGACCTGAATCAAAAAGACACAGGCTGGCAATCCTTCACTGCAGCAACATGTACCATAGCCAAGAGCTGGAAGAAACCAAAATGTCCATCAACAGAAAAATGCACCAAGAAGAAGTGGTCCATGTACACAATGGAATATTAGCCATGGAAAAGCATGGAACAATGCTGTTGGCACCACCATAGAAGGATCTAGAGATAATCACCCTACCTGAAGTAAGAAAGAAAACGAAAGACAGATATCCTATTACATCACTTATAGGTGTTACCTAAAAATTGATACCCATGAAATAATTTCCAAGAGAAGGACACTCATAGATTCAGAAAACCAAATTATGTTTAACCAAATGGAAAGGTGTAAGGAATGTATGAATTAGGATATGGGGGTTAACAGACATGTAGTAATACATATGAAATAGATAATCACAAAATACCTATGGAATGCTAAAAGAGGTGTACTCAACACTCTGTAGTAACCTACACGGGAAAGGATCCAAAGATGAATAGATCAATACATTGATATAATGAACCAGATTCCATACACCTAGAAAAAACACAGTATTTTTATCCAATTTGCTGTGATAATAAATAAAAATTAAATGTAAAAAACAAACAAGAAGGAAGGAGATATAAGCTCTTGGGAGTTTGCCGTGGCACATTCTGCTCTAATTTGCAGCTTACAAACACGATTTCCAGGAAACCTCTGTTGCCCAAAAACCCAGAGTTGGAAATGTAGAAATGCTGCCGCCTTGTGGCCGTTTCCCACAAGAGCGGCTTTAAAACCACAGCTAACGGTCACTTAACATTCACAAGGACTCAGGACAGTAAAGGACAACTACCCTCAAAAATTCACAACTGGCAAAATTTTCAAGGAGATAGTAGGAAGAGGTAAATTTTACTCATTATTTTTCTAAAAACAAGGAAAATGGATAAAAGCTCAACAACATAAATTTTTAAACTCATGCAAATCTAGCCTACAAAAAGATTTCAACTCACACACGGCAACTACCATCAGCCAAAGGTCTACAAACAATAAATGCTGAAGGGGTTTTAGAGAACTGTGTACCTTCTAGCTGCTGGTGAGATGTAAAGTGGTAAGAGCCAATAGTGAGAACAGAAAGGAGCTGTGTTTAAAAGTAAAAATTGAGCCAGCATTCCATTCAGCAGGCCCACCGCTGAACCTCTCACCTGAAAATACCAGAGCCGAGAAGGCACAGACTGCAACAGCTTCACTGCAGGATTTTTCACAATAGCCAAGACACGGAAGCAACCAAAATGTCCATCAATGGATGAATGGATAAAGAAGTGGTCCATGTACATAATGGAATATTAGCCATGGAAAACAGTGAAACACTGCTCGTTGAGGCACCATTTATGAGCCTAGATATAATCTCAGAACATGCCGTAAGTCAGAAAGAAAAAGACATATAGTATGATATCACTTATAGGCGTTATCTAACAACTGACAAAAATGATAGCATTTTCACAGAGAAAGAAACTCACAGACTTAGAAAACAAACTATTCTTATGTAAATGGAAAGGTGGGCGGTATGGAAAATTAAGATTAGGGTTACCATATGTGTACATATACCTACTAAATACATTTATCAAAGAGACCGACCATATAGCAAGGGAGGTCAATGGAGCACTCTGCAATAATTTACATGGGAAGAGTATCTGTACATGAATATATTACATATGTGTGTGTGTGTGTGTGTGTGTGTGTATATGTAATGTACAAATGAACCAGATTGTATACACCTAGGACAAACAATATTCTAAATATTACCTCGATTTAAAAAGACTAAAAAATCGAACAAGAAATAATGGAATATTAACTTATGGGATTTTTTCCTAGCACATTCCATTCTAATTTACAACCTGGGAACACGACTTCCAGAAATGTTGTGCTGCCCTAGAAACCAGTTTTGGGAACGGAGAAATGCTGCCGCCTTGTGGCCGTCTCCCCCAACAGCACCTTTAAAGCCAGTAGTAGTGGTCACTAAATATTCACACTCATTACAAGCCTGTAAATGTCACCTGTTCTCAAAAAAGTCCTGGGGTCAAAAATCGACGAAAAATTCAAAACAGGGCAGCCTTCCCAGAAGACCACTTCAAGTGGTTTATTGTACTCACAGTTTTTTTCTGTCTTCGTTTAACAGAAAGAAAACAAAGCATGGAAAAATGCTGAACATTAAGGATTATTAAAGACATGCAAATCCAAGTTACAAAAACCTATCAGCTCACACCAGTCATAATGGCCATCAGCAAAAATTCTGCAAACAATAAATGCTGAAAGGGTTGTGGAGAAATGCGCACCCTCGTTTCTAAGTGGGACATGGTAAGAACCAGTAATGAAAACACAAAGGAGGTGCCTTGATAAGGTAAATATTGAGCTACCATTCAATCAAGCATACCCACTGCTGGGCCTATCACCTGAGAGGATGAGAATCCAAAAGACACAGGGTGGCAATCCTGCACTCCAGCAATATTTACCACAGCCAACACTTGGAAGCAACAAAAATGTCTGTCAACAGAGGAAGGCACAAGAAGAAGTGGTCCATGTACACAATGGAATATTACTCCAATTAAAAAAATATATAATTTCAATTTAGAAACCAAACGTAAGTTAGGAGACATCAGCTTTTGGGGGTCTGGCCGGGCACATTCCTCTCTAATATATAACCGAGGAACACCACTGGCAGGAAGGACTCTTTCCGTAATTCCCAGAATGGGGAAAGGAGAAATGCTGCCGCCCAATGGCTGATACCTTCAACAGCAGCTTTAAAATCTGTGCTAATGGTCACTTCATATGCACAAGTACTGGAGGGCTGTAAATGAAACCAGCCCTGAAAATGTCTTCAGGGAGGTAATGGCCAAAATATTTCAAAATGTGACACATACTTCAAGAAAACCATTTGAAGAGGTAAGCGCTACTCACAGCTTGAAAAAAAAGAGGACATGCCTGAAAGTTCAATTTCAAGGGATTATGAGATGCATGCAAATCCAACCTCAAAGAGGTGTCAGCTCACACCTGTCAGAATAAACATCAGCAGAAAAACTACAAAATAAATGCTGAAAGGGTTGTGGACAAGGGCATACCCTCAAATTTAAGTGGAACATAACCTGGTAAGAGCCACTAATGAGAACAGAATGGAGACGCCTTTACAAGGTAAACATTTTGCTACCATATGAACCAACAGGCCCTCTCCTGGGCCTATAACCGAAGAAGACATAGTTGAAAGACACAGGCAGGCAAATGTGCATTTCAGCAGTGTTACAATAACCAAGACATGGAAGCAACCAAAAAGTCCATCAACAGGCGAGTGGACAAAGAAAAACTGGTCCACGTACAGATGGAATATTAGCCAAGGAAAACAATGACACAATGCCATTTGCATCACCATAGATGAGTCTAGAAGTAATCACGCAACTTGTAGTAAGTCAGAAAGCGAAAGACACGTATCCTGTGATATCACTTATAGGTGTTACCTAAAAATTGATACCAGTGAAGATATTTCCACAGAGAAAGGCAATCACAGATTCATGAAACAAACTTATGGTTCACCAATGGAAAGGTGTGAGGATTGGATACATTAGGATGTCAGAGTTAACAGAGATATACAAACACAGGTGAAGTATATAATCACCAAAGACCTACGGAATACCAAGAGAAGACTACTCAACATTGTGTCATAACCTAAAATGGGAAAAGGATCCAAAGAAGGAAAGAGATAGGTATATGTGGAAAACAACCACATCTTGCACACCTAAAACAAGCAAAACTTTGTAATCACACTTGCTGTGATAAACAATGAAAATTAAATTTAAAAAAAGGACAATATTTAGTGAGATATAAACTTAAGGGGCTTTTTCCTGGCCCATTCCATTCTAATTTGCAACCTAGAACAGGACTTCCATTGAGGCTCTGTTTCCCTAGTAACCAGATTTGGTTAATGAGAACTGCTGCCGCCTTGTGGCCGTTTCACACAACAGCAGCTCTAACTGCAGCTGTAATGGTTACTTGATAGTCAAAATAATTGCAGGCCTGTAAATGACACCTGTCCTCAAAACAATCCTTCGGTCGTAAATCGAGCAAAAATCTCAAAAGACATCCATATTTCAAAACGACAATTTCAAGAGGCATATTTTATGCACATTTTATATTCTGTCTCTTTTTTTGTTATAGAAAAAGGCATGGAAAAACGCTCAACGTCAGGAATTAATAAAGCCATGCAAATCCGGTCTAGAAACACGTTCACCTCACAGCCGTCAGAAGGATCATCAGCAAAAAAGTCTACATAGTATAAATGCTGAAGGGGTTTTAGAGAACTGTGTACCCTCTAGCTGCTGATGGGATGTAACCTGGTAACAGCCAGTACAGAGAACAAAATGGAGGTGTGTTTAAAGGTAAAACTTGAGCTACTATGTGATCAGGTAGGCCCACTGATGGGCCTATCCACTGAGTAGACCTGAATCAAAAAGACACAGGCTGGCAATCCTTCACTGCAGCAACATGTACCATAGCCAAGAGCTGGAAGAAACCAAAATGTCCATCAACAGAAAAATGCACCAAGAAGAAGTGGTCCATGTACACAATGGAATATTAGCCATGGAAAAGCATGGAACAATGCTGTTGGCACCACCATAGAAGGATCTAGAGATAATCACCCTACCTGAAGTAAGAAAGAAAACGAAAGACAGATATCCTATTACATCACTTATAGGTGTTACCTAAAAATTGATACCCATGAAATAATTTCCAAGAGAAGGACACTCATAGATTCAGAAAACCAAATTATGTTTAACCAAATGGAAAGGTGTAAGGAATGTATGAATTAGGATATGGGGGTTAACAGACATGTAGTAATACATATGAAATAGATAATCACAAAATACCTATGGAATGCTAAAAGAGGTGTACTCAACACTCTGTAGTAACCTACACGGGAAAGGATCCAAAGATGAATAGATCAATACATTGATATAATGAACCAGATTCCATACACCTAGAAAAAACACAGTATTTTTATCCAATTTGCTGTGATAATAAATAAAAATTAAATGTAAAAAACAAACAAGAAGGAAGGAGATATAAGCTCTTGGGAGTTTGCCGTGGCACATTCTGCTCTAATTTGCAGCTTACAAACACGATTTCCAGGAAACCTCTGTTGCCCAAAAACCCAGAGTTGGAAATGTAGAAATGCTGCCGCCTTGTGGCCGTTTCCCACAAGAGCGGCTTTAAAACCACAGCTAACGGTCACTTAACATTCACAAGGACTCAGGACAGTAAAGGACAACTACCCTCAAAAATTCACAACTGGCAAAATTTTCAAGGAGATAGTAGGAAGAGGTAAATTTTACTCATTATTTTTCTAAAAACAAGGAAAATGGATAAAAGCTCAACAACATAAATTTTTAAACTCATGCAAATCTAGCCTACAAAAAGATTTCAACTCACACACGGCAACTACCATCAGCCAAAGGTCTACAAACAATAAATGCTGAAGGGGTTTTAGAGAACTGTGTACCTTCTAGCTGCTGGTGAGATGTAAAGTGGTAAGAGCCAATAGTGAGAACAGAAAGGAGCTGTGTTTAAAAGTAAAAATTGAGCCAGCATTCCATTCAGCAGGCCCACCGCTGAACCTCTCACCTGAAAATACCAGAGCCGAGAAGGCACAGACTGCAACAGCTTCACTGCAGGATTTTTCACAATAGCCAAGACACGGAAGCAACCAAAATGTCCATCAATGGATGAATGGATAAAGAAGTGGTCCATGTACATAATGGAATATTAGCCATGGAAAACAGTGAAACACTGCTCGTTGAGGCACCATTTATGAGCCTAGATATAATCTCAGAACATGCCGTAAGTCAGAAAGAAAAAGACATATAGTATGATATCACTTATAGGCGTTATCTAACAACTGACAAAAATGATAGCATTTTCACAGAGAAAGAAACTCACAGACTTAGAAAACAAACTATTCTTATGTAAATGGAAAGGTGGGCGGTATGGAAAATTAAGATTAGGGTTACCATATGTGTACATATACCTACTAAATACATTTATCAAAGAGACCGACCATATAGCAAGGGAGGTCAATGGAGCACTCTGCAATAATTTACATGGGAAGAGTATCTGTACATGAATATATTACATATGTGTGTGTGTGTGTGTGTGTGTGTGTATATGTAATGTACAAATGAACCAGATTGTATACACCTAGGACAAACAATATTCTAAATATTACCTCGATTTAAAAAGACTAAAAAATCGAACAAGAAATAATGGAATATTAACTTATGGGATTTTTTCCTAGCACATTCCATTCTAATTTACAACCTGGGAACACGACTTCCAGAAATGTTGTGCTGCCCTAGAAACCAGTTTTGGGAACGGAGAAATGCTGCCGCCTTGTGGCCGTCTCCCCCAACAGCACCTTTAAAGCCAGTAGTAGTGGTCACTAAATATTCACACTCATTACAAGCCTGTAAATGTCACCTGTTCTCAAAAAAGTCCTGGGGTCAAAAATCGACGAAAAATTCAAAACAGGGCAGCCTTCCCAGAAGACCACTTCAAGTGGTTTATTGTACTCACAGTTTTTTTCTGTTTTCGTTTAACAGAAAGAAAACAAAGCATGGAAAAATGCTGAACATTAAGGATTATTAAAGACATGCAAATCCAAGTTACAAAAACCTATCAGCTCACACCAGTCATAATGGCCATCAGCAAAAATTCTGCAAACAATAAATGCTGAAAGGGTTGTGGAGAAATGCGCACCCTCGTTTCTAAGTGGGACATGGTAAGAACCAGTAATGAAAACACAAAGGAGGTGCCTTGATAAGGTAAATATTGAGCTACCATTCAATCAAGCATACCCACTGCTGGGCCTATCACCTGAGAGGATGAGAATCCAAAAGACACAGGGTGGCAATCCTGCACTCCAGCAATATTTACCACAGCCAACACTTGGAAGCAACAAAAATGTCTGTCAACAGAGGAAGGCACAAGAAGAAGTGGTCCATGTACACAATGGAATATTACTCCAATTAAAAAAATATATAATTTCAATTTAGAAACCAAACGTAAGTTAGGAGACATCAGCTTTTGGGGGTCTGGCCGGGCACATTCCTCTCTAATATATAACCGAGGAACACCACTGGCAGGAAGGACTCTTTCCGTAATTCCCAGAATGGGGAAAGGAGAAATGCTGCCGCCCAATGGCTGATACCTTCAACAGCAGCTTTAAAATCTGTGCTAATGGTCACTTCATATGCACAAGTACTGGAGGGCTGTAAATGAAACCAGCCCTGAAAATGTCTTCAGGGAGGTAATGGCCAAAATATTTCAAAATGTGACACATACTTCAAGAAAACCATTTGAAGAGGTAAGCGCTACTCACAGCTTGAAAAAAAAGAGGACATGCCTGAAAGTTCAATTTCAAGGGATTATGAGATGCATGCAAATCCAACCTCAAAGAGGTGTCAGCTCACACCTGTCAGAATAAACATCAGCAGAAAAACTACAAAATAAATGCTGAAAGGGTTGTGGACAAGGGCATACCCTCAAATTTAAGTGGAACATAACCTGGTAAGAGCCACTAATGAGAACAGAATGGAGACGCCTTTACAAGGTAAACATTTTGCTACCATATGAACCAACAGGCCCTCTCCTGGGCCTATAACCGAAGAAGACATAGTTGAAAGACACAGGCAGGCAAATGTGCATTTCAGCAGTGTTACAATAACCAAGACATGGAAGCAACCAAAAAGTCCATCAACAGGCGAGTGGACAAAGAAAAACTGGTCCACGTACAGATGGAATATTAGCCAAGGAAAACAATGACACAATGCCATTTGCATCACCATAGATGAGTCTAGAAGTAATCACGCAACTTGTAGTAAGTCAGAAAGCGAAAGACACGTATCCTGTGATATCACTTATAGGTGTTACCTAAAAATTGATACCAGTGAAGATATTTCCACAGAGAAAGGCAATCACAGATTCATGAAACAAACTTATGGTTCACCAATGGAAAGGTGTGAGGATTGGATACATTAGGATGTCAGAGTTAACAGAGATATACAAACACAGGTGAAGTATATAATCACCAAAGACCTACGGAATACCAAGAGAAGACTACTCAACATTGTGTCATAACCTAAAATGGGAAAAGGATCCAAAGAAGGAAAGAGATAGGTATATGTGGAAAACAACCACATCTTGCACACCTAAAACAAGCAAAACTTTGTAATCACACTTGCTGTGATAAACAATGAAAATTAAATTTAAAAAAAGGACAATATTTAGTGAGATATAAACTTAAGGGGCTTTTTCCTGGCCCATTCCATTCTAATTTGCAACCTAGAACAGGACTTCCATTGAGGCTCTGTTTCCCTAGTAACCAGATTTGGTTAATGAGAACTGCTGCCGCCTTGTGGCCGTTTCACACAACAGCAGCTCTAACTGCAGCTGTAATGGTTACTTGATAGTCAAAATAATTGCAGGCCTGTAAATGACACCTGTCCTCAAAACAATCCTTCGGTCGTAAATCGAGCAAAAATCTCAAAAGACATCCATATTTCAAAACGACAATTTCAAGAGGCATATTTTATGCACATTTTATATTCTGTCTCTTTTTTTGTTATAGAAAAAGGCATGGAAAAACGCTCAACGTCAGGAATTAATAAAGCCATGCAAATCCGGTCTAGAAACACGTTCACCTCACAGCCGTCAGAAGGATCATCAGCAAAAAAGTCTACATAGTATAAATGCTGAAGGGGTTTTAGAGAACTGTGTACCCTCTAGCTGCTGATGGGATGTAACCTGGTAACAGCCAGTACAGAGAACAAAATGGAGGTGTGTTTAAAGGTAAAACTTGAGCTACTATGTGATCAGGTAGGCCCACTGATGGGCCTATCCGCTGAGTAGACCTGAATCAAAAAGACACAGGCTGGCAATCCTTCACTGCAGCAACATGTACCATAGCCAAGAGCTGGAAGAAACCAAAATGTCCATCAACAGAAAAATGCACCAAGAAGAAGTGGTCCATGTACACAATGGAATATTAGCCATGGAAAAGCATGGAACAATGCTGTTGGCACCACCATAGAAGGATCTAGAGATAATCACCCTACCTGAAGTAAGAAAGAAAACGAAAGACAGATATCCTATTACATCACTTATAGGTGTTACCTAAAAATTGATACCCATGAAATAATTTCCAAGAGAAGGACACTCATAGATTCAGAAAACCAAATTATGTTTAACCAAATGGAAAGGTGTAAGGAATGTATGAATTAGGATATGGGGGTTAACAGACATGTAGTAATACATATGAAATAGATAATCACAAAATACCTATGGAATGCTAAAAGAGGTGTACTCAACACTCTGTAGTAACCTACACGGGAAAGGATCCAAAGATGAATAGATCAATACATTGATATAATGAACCAGATTCCATACACCTAGAAAAAACACAGTATTTTTATCCAATTTGCTGTGATAATAAATAAAAATTAAATGTAAAAAACAAACAAGAAGGAAGGAGATATAAGCTCTTGGGAGTTTGCCGTGGCACATTCTGCTCTAATTTGCAGCTTACAAACACGATTTCCAGGAAACCTCTGTTGCCCAAAAACCCAGAGTTGGAAATGTAGAAATGCTGCCGCCTTGTGGCCGTTTCCCACAAGAGCGGCTTTAAAACCACAGCTAACGGTCACTTAACATTCACAAGGACTCAGGACAGTAAAGGACAACTACCCTCAAAAATTCACAACTGGCAAAATTTTCAAGGAGATAGTAGGAAGAGGTAAATTTTACTCATTATTTTTCTAAAAACAAGGAAAATGGATAAAAGCTCAACAACATAAATTTTTAAACTCATGCAAATCTAGCCTACAAAAAGATTTCAACTCACACACGGCAACTACCATCAGCCAAAGGTCTACAAACAATAAATGCTGAAGGGGTTTTAGAGAACTGTGTACCCTCTAGCTGCTGGTGAGATGTAAAGTGGTAAGAGCCAATAGTGAGAACAGAAAGGAGCTGTGTTTAAAAGTAAAAATTGAGCCAGCATTCCATTCAGCAGGCCCACCGCTGAACCTCTCACCTGAAAATACCAGAGCCGAGAAGGCACAGACTGCAACAGCTTCACTGCAGGATTTTTCACAATAGCCAAGACACGGAAGCAACCAAAATGTCCATCAATGGATGAATGGATAAAGAAGTGGTCCATGTACATAATGGAATATTAGCCATGGAAAACAGTGAAACACTGCTCGTTGAGGCACCATTTATGAGCCTAGATATAATCTCAGAACATGCCGTAAGTCAGAAAGAAAAAGACATATAGTATGATATCACTTATAGGCGTTATCTAACAACTGACAAAAATGATAGCATTTTCACAGAGAAAGAAACTCACAGACTTAGAAAACAAACTATTCTTATGTAAATGGAAAGGTGGGCGGTATGGAAAATTAAGATTAGGGTTACCATATGTGTACATATACCTACTAAATACATTTATCAAAGAGACCGACCATATAGCAAGGGAGGTCAATGGAGCACTCTGCAATAATTTACATGGGAAGAGTATCTGTACATGAATATATTACATATGTGTGTGTGTGTGTGTGTGTGTGTATATGTAATGTACAAATGAACCAGATTGTATACACCTAGGACAAACAATATTCTAAATATTACCTCGATTTAAAAAGACTAAAAAATCGAACAAGAAATAATGGAATATTAACTTATGGGATTTTTTCCTAGCACATTCCATTCTAATTTACAACCTGGGAACACAACTTCCAGAAATGTTGTGCTGCCCTAGAAACCAGTTTTGGGAACGGAGAAATGCTGCCGCCTTGTGGCCGTCTCCCCCAACAGCACCTTTAAAGCCAGTAGTAGTGGTCACTAAATATTCACACTCATTACAAGCCTGTAAATGTCACCTGTTCTCAAAAAAGTCCTGGGGTCAAAAATCGACGAAAAATTCAAAACAGGGCAGCCTTCCCAGAAGACCACTTCAAGTGGTTTATTGTACTCACAGATTTTTTCTGTTTTCGTTTAACAGAAAGAAAACAAAGCATGGAAAAATGCTGAACATTAGGGATTATTAAAGACATGCAAATCCAAGTTACAAAAACCTATCAGCTCACACCAGTCATAATGGCCATCAGCAAAAATTCTGCAAACAATAAATGCTGAAGGGGTTGTGGAGAAATGCGCACCCTCGTTTCTAAGTGGGACATGGTAAGAACCAGTAATGAAAACACAAAGGAGGTGCCTTGATAAGGTAAATATTGAGCTACCATTCAATCAAGCATACCCACTGCTGGGCCTATCACCTGAGAGGATGAGAATCCAAAAGACACAGGGTGGCAATCCTGCACTCCAGCAATATTTACCACAGCCAACATTTGGAAGCAACAGAAATGTCTGTCAACAGAGGAAGGCACAAGAAGAAGTGGTCCATGTACACAATGGAATATTACTCCAATTAAAAAAATATATAATTTCAATTTAGAAACCAAACGTAAGTTAGGAGACATCAGCTTTTGGGGGTCTGGCCGGGCACATTCCTCTCTAATATATAACCGAGGAACACCACTGGCAGGAAGGACTCTTTCCGTAATTCCCAGAATGGGGAAAGGAGAAATGCTGCCGCCCAATGGCTGATACCTTCAACAGCAGCTTTAAAATCTGTGCTAATGGTCACTTCATATGCACAAGTACTGGAGGGCTGTAAATGAAACCAGCCCTGAAAATGTCTTCAGGGAGGTAATGGCCAAAATATTTCAAAATGTGACACATACTTCAAGAAAACCATTTGAAGAGGTAAGCGCTACTCACAGCTTGAAAAAAAAGAGGACATGCCTGAAAGTTCAATTTCAAGGGATTATGAGATGCATGCAAATCCAACCTCAAAGAGGTGTCAGCTCACACCTGTCAGAATAAACATCAGCAGAAAAACTACAAAATAAATGCTGAAAGGGTTGTGGACAAGGGCATACCCTCAAATTTAAGTGGAACATAACCTGGTAAGAGCCACTAATGAGAACAGAATGGAGACGCCTTTACAAGGTAAATATTTTGCTACCATATGAACCAACAGGCCCTCTCCTGGGCCTATAACCGAAGAAGACATAGTTGAAAGACACAGGCAGGCAAATGTGCATTTCAGCAGTGTTACAATAACCAAGACATGGAAGCAACCAAAAAGTCCATCAACAGGCGAGTGGACAAAGAAAAACTGGTCCACGTACAGATGGAATATTAGCCAAGGAAAACAATGACACAATGCCATTTGCATCACCATAGATGAGTCTAGAAGTAATCACGCAACTTGTAGTAAGTCAGAAAGCGAAAGACACGTATCCTGTGATATCACTTATAGGTGTTACCTAAAAATTGATACCAGTGAAGATATTTCCACAGAGAAAGGCAATCACAGATTCATTAAACAAACTTATGGTTCACCAATGGAAAGGTGTGAGGATTGGATACATTAGGATGTCAGAGTTAACAGAGATATACAAACACAGGTGAAGTATATAATCACCAAAGACCTACGGAATACCAAGAGAAGACTACTCAACATTGTGTCATAACCTAAAATGGGAAAAGGATCCAAAGAAGAAAAGAGATAGGTATATGTGGAAAACAACCACATCTTGCACACCTAAAACAAGCAAAACTTTGTAATCACACTTGCTGTGATAAACAATGAAAATTAAATTTAAAAAAAGGACAATATTTAGTGAGATATAAACTTAAGGGGCTTTTTCCTGGCCCATTCCATTCTAATTTGCAACCTAGAACAGGACTTCCATTGAGGCTCTGTTTCCCTAGTAACCAGATTTGGTTAATGAGAACTGCTGCCGCCTTGTGGCCGTTTCACACAACAGCAGCTCTAACTGCAGCTGTAATGGTTACTTGATAGTCAAAATAATTGCAGGCCTGTAAATGACACCTGTCCTCAAAACAATCCTTCGGTCGTAAATCGAGCAAAAATCTCAAAAGACATCCATATTTCAAAACGACAATTTCAAGAGGCATATTTTATGCACATTTTATATTCTGTCTCTTTTTTTGTTATAGAAAAAGGCATGGAAAAACGCTCAACGTCAGGAATTAATAAAGCCATGCAAATCCGGTCTAGAAACACGTTCACCTCACAGCCGTCAGAAGGATCATCAGCAAAAAAGTCTACATAGTATAAATGCTGAAGGGGTTTTAGAGAACTGTGTACCCTCTAGCTGCTGATGGGATGTAACCTGGTAACAGCCAGTACAGAGAACAAAATGGAGGTGTGTTTAAAGGTAAAACTTGAGCTACTATGTGATCAGGTAGGCCCACTGATGGGCCTATCCGCTGAGTAGACCTGAATCAAAAAGACACAGGCTGGCAATCCTTCACTGCAGCAACATGTACCATAGCCAAGAGCTGGAAGAAACCAAAATGTCCATCAACAGAAAAATGCACCAAGAAGAAGTGGTCCATGTACACAATGGAATATTAGCCATGGAAAAGCATGGAACAATGCTGTTGGCACCACCATAGAAGGATCTAGAGATAATCACCCTACCTGAAGTAAGAAAGAAAACGAAAGACAGATATCCTATTACATCACTTATAGGTGTTACCTAAAAATTGATACCCATGAAATAATTTCCAAGAGAAGGACACTCATAGATTCAGAAAACCAAATTATGTTTAACCAAATGGAAAGGTGTAAGGAATGTATGAATTAGGATATGGGGGTTAACAGACATGTAGTAATACATATGAAATAGATAATCACAAAATACCTATGGAATGCTAAAAGAGGTGTACTCAACACTCTGTAGTAACCTACACGGGAAAGGATCCAAAGATGAATAGATCAATACATTGATATAATGAACCAGATTCCATACACCTAGAAAAAACACAGTATTTTTATCCAATTTGCTGTGATAATAAATAAAAATTAAATGTAAAAAACAAACAAGAAGGAAGGAGATATAAGCTCTTGGGAGTTTGCCGTGGCACATTCTGCTCTAATTTGCAGCTTACAAACACGATTTCCAGGAAACCTCTGTTGCCCAAAAACCCAGAGTTGGAAATGTAGAAATGCTGCCGCCTTGTGGCCGTTTCCCACAAGAGCGGCTTTAAAACCACAGCTAACGGTCACTTAACATTCACAAGGACTCAGGACAGTAAAGGACAACTACCCTCAAAAATTCACAACTGGCAAAATTTTCAAGGAGATAGTAGGAAGAGGTAAATTTTACTCATTATTTTTCTAAAAACAAGGAAAATGGATAAAAGCTCAACAACATAAATTTTTAAACTCATGCAAATCTAGCCTACAAAAAGATTTCAACTCACACACGGCAACTACCATCAGCCAAAGGTCTACAAACAATAAATGCTGAAGGGGTTTTAGAGAACTGTGTACCCTCTAGCTGCTGGTGAGATGTAAAGTGGTAAGAGCCAATAGTGAGAACAGAAAGGAGCTGTGTTTAAAAGTAAAAATTGAGCCAGCATTCCATTCAGCAGGCCCACCGCTGAACCTCTCACCTGAAAATACCAGAGCCGAGAAGGCACAGACTGCAACAGCTTCACTGCAGGATTTTTCACAATAGCCAAGACACGGAAGCAACCAAAATGTCCATCAATGGATGAATGGATAAAGAAGTGGTCCATGTACATAATGGAATATTAGCCATGGAAAACAGTGAAACACTGCTCGTTGAGGCACCATTTATGAGCCTAGATATAATCTCAGAACATGCCGTAAGTCAGAAAGAAAAAGACATATAGTATGATATCACTTATAGGCGTTATCTAACAACTGACAAAAATGATAGCATTTTCACAGAGAAAGAAACTCACAGACTTAGAAAACAAACTATTCTTATGTAAATGGAAAGGTGGGCGGTATGGAAAATTAAGATTAGGGTTACCATATGTGTACATATACCTACTAAATACATTTATCAAAGAGACCGACCATATAGCAAGGGAGGTCAATGGAGCACTCTGCAATAATTTACATGGGAAGAGTATCTGTACATGAATATATTACATATGTGTGTGTGTGTGTGTGTGTGTGTGTGTATATGTAATGTACAAATGAACCAGATTGTATACACCTAGGACAAACAATATTCTAAATATTACCTCGATTTAAAAAGACTAAAAAATCGAACAAGAAATAATGGAATATTAACTTATGGGATTTTTTCCTAGCACATTCCATTCTAATTTACAACCTGGGAACACAACTTCCAGAAATGTTGTGCTGCCCTAGAAACCAGTTTTGGGAACGGAGAAATGCTGCCGCCTTGTGGCCGTTTCCCCCAACAGCACCTTTAAAGCCAGTAGTAGTGGTCACTAAATATTCACACTCATTACAAGCCTGTAAATGTCACCTGTTCTCAAAAAAGTCCTGGGGTCAAAAATCGACGAAAAATTCAAAACAGGGCAGCCTTCCCAGAAGACCACTTCAAGTGGTTTATTGTACTCACAGATTTTTTCTGTTTTCGTTTAACAGAAAGAAAACAAAGCATGGAAAAATGCTGAACATTAGGGATTATTAAAGACATGCAAATCCAAGTTACAAAAACCTATCAGCTCACACCAGTCATAATGGCCATCAGCAAAAATTCTGCAAACAATAAATGCTGAAGGGGTTGTGGAGAAATGCGCACCCTCGTTTCTAAGTGGGACATGGTAAGAACCAGTAATGAAAACACAAAGGAGGTGCCTTGATAAGGTAAATATTGAGCTACCATTCAATCAAGCATACCCACTGCTGGGCCTATCACCTGAGAGGATGAGAATCCAAAAGACACAGGGTGGCAATCCTGCACTCCAGCAATATTTACCACAGCCAACATTTGGAAGCAACAGAAATGTCTGTCAACAGAGGAAGGCACAAGAAGAAGTGGTCCATGTACACAATGGAATATTACTCCAATTAAAAAAATATATAATTTCAATTTAGAAACCAAACGTAAGTTAGGAGACATCAGCTTTTGGGGGTCTGGCCGGGCACATTCCTCTCTAATATATAACCGAGGAACACCACTGGCAGGAAGGACTCTTTCCGTAATTCCCAGAATGGGGAAAGGAGAAATGCTGCCGCCCAATGGCTGATACCTTCAACAGCAGCTTTAAAATCTGTGCTAATGGTCACTTCATATGCACAAGTACTGGAGGGCTGTAAATGAAACCAGCCCTGAAAATGTCTTCAGGGAGGTAATGGCCAAAATATTTCAAAATGTGACACATACTTCAAGAAAACCATTTGAAGAGGTAAGCGCTACTCACAGCTTGAAAAAAAAGAGGACATGTCTGAAAGTTCAATTTCAAAGGATTATGAGATGCATGCAAATCCAACCACAAAGAGGTGTCAGCTCACACCTGTCAGAATAAACATCAGCAGAAAAACTACAAAATAAATGCTGAAAGGGTTGTGGACAAGGGCATACCCTCAAATTTAAGTGGAACATAACCTGGTAAGAGCCACTAATGAGAACAGAATGGAGACGCCTTTACAAGGTAAATATTTTGCTACCATATGAACCAACAGGCCCTCTCCTGGGCCTATAACCGAAGAAGACATAGTTGAAAGACACAGGCAGGCAAATGTGCATTTCAGCAGTGTTACAATAACCAAGACATGGAAGCAACCAAAAAGTCCATCAACAGGCGAGTGGACAAAGAAAAACTGGTCCACGTACAGATGGAATATTAGCCAAGGAAAACAATGACACAATGCCATTTGCATCACCATAGATGAGTCTAGAAGTAATCACGCAACTTGTAGTAAGTCAGAAAGCGAAAGACACGTATCCTGTGATATCACTTATAAGTGTTACCTAAAAATTGATACCAGTGAAGATATTTCCACAGAGAAAGGCAATCACAGATTCATTAAACAAACTTATGGTTCACCAATGGAAAGGTGTGAGGATTGGATACATTAGGATGTCAGAGTTAACAGAGATATACAAACACAGGTGAAGTATATAATCACCAAAGACCTACGGAATACCAAGAGAAGACTACTCAACATTGTGTCATAACCTAAAATGGGAAAAGGATCCAAAGAAGAAAAGAGATAGGTATATGTGGAAAACAACCACATCTTGCACACCTAAAACAAGCAAAACTTTGTAATCACACTTGCTGTGATAAACAATGAAAATTAAATTTAAAAAAAGGACAATATTTAGTGAGATATAAACTTAAGGGGCTTTTTCCTGGCCCATTCCATTCTAATTTGCAACCTAGAACAGGACTTCCATTGAGGCTCTGTTTCCCTAGTAACCAGATTTGGTTAATGAGAACTGCTGCCGCCTTGTGGCCGTTTCACACAACAGCAGCTCTAACTGCAGCTGTAATGGTTACTTGATAGTCAAAATAATTGCAGGCCTGTAAATGACACCTGTCCTCAAAACAATCCTTCGGTCGTAAATCGAGCAAAAATCTCAAAAGACATCCATATTTCAAAACGACAATTTCAAGAGGCATATTTTATGCACATTTTATATTCTGTCTCTTTTTTTGTTATAGAAAAAGGCATGGAAAAACGCTCAACGTCAGGAATTAATAAAGCCATGCAAATCCGGTCTAGAAACACGTTCACCTCACAGCCGTCAGAAGGATCATCAGCAAAAAAGTCTACATAGTATAAATGCTGAAGGGGTTTTAGAGAACTGTGTACCCTCTAGCTGCTGATGGGATGTAACCTGGTAACAGCCAGTACAGAGAACAAAATGGAGGTGTGTTTAAAGGTAAAACTTGAGCTACTATGTGATCAGGTAGGCCCACTGATGGGCCTATCCGCTGAGTAGACCTGAATCAAAAAGACACAGGCTGGCAATCCTTCACTGCAGCAACATGTACCATAGCCAAGAGCTGGAAGAAACCAAAATGTCCATCAACAGAAAAATGCACCAAGAAGAAGTGGTCCATGTACACAATGGAATATTAGCCATGGAAAAGCATGGAACAATGCTGTTGGCACCACCATAGAAGGATCTAGAGATAATCACCCTACCTGAAGTAAGAAAGAAAACGAAAGACAGATATCCTATTACATCACTTATAGGTGTTACCTAAAAATTGATAGCCATGAAATAATTTCCAAGAGAAGGACACTCATAGATTCAGAAAACCAAATTATGTTTAACCAAATGGAAAGGTGTAAGGAATGTATGAATTAGGATATGGGGGTTAACAGACATGTAGTAATACATATGAAATAGATAATCACAAAATACCTATGGAATGCTAAAAGAGGTGTACTCAACACTCTGTAGTAACCTACACGGGAAAGGATCCAAAGATGAATAGATCAATACATTGATATAATGAACCAGATTCCATACACCTAGAAAAAACACAGTATTTTTATCCAATTTGCTGTGATAATAAATAAAAATTAAATGTAAAAAACAAACAAGAAGGAAGGAGATATAAGCTCTTGGGAGTTTGCCGTGGCACATTCTGCTCTAATTTGCAGCTTACAAACACGATTTCCAGGAAACCTCTGTTGCCCAAAAACCCAGAGTTGGAAATGTAGAAATGCTGCCGCCTTGTGGCCGTTTCCCACAAGAGCGGCTTTAAAACCACAGCTAACGGTCACTTAACATTCACAAGGACTCAGGACAGTAAAGGACAACTACCCTCAAAAATTCACAACTGGCAAAATTTTCAAGGAGATAGTAGGAAGAGGTAAATTTTACTCATTATTTTTCTAAAAACAAGGAAAATGGATAAAAGCTCAACAACATAAATTTTTAAACTCATGCAAATCTAGCCTACAAAAAGATTTCAACTCACACACGGCAACTACCATCAGCCAAAGGTCTACAAACAATAAATGCTGAAGGGGTTTTAGAGAACTGTGTACCCTCTAGCTGCTGGTGAGATGTAAAGTGGTAAGAGCCAATAGTGAGAACAGAAAGGAGCTGTGTTTAAAAGTAAAAATTGAGCCAGCATTCCATTCAGCAGGCCCACCGCTGAACCTCTCACCTGAAGATACCAGAGCCGAGAAGGCACAGACTGCAACAGCTTCACTGCAGGATTTTTCACAATAGCCAAGACACGGAAGCAACCAAAATGTCCATCAATGGATGAATGGATAAAGAAGTGGTCCATGTACATAATGGAATATTAGCCATGGAAAACAGTGAAACACTGCTCGTTGAGGCACCATTTATGAGCCTAGATATAATCTCAGAACATGCCGTAAGTCAGAAAGAAAAAGACATATAGTATGATATCACTTATAGGCGTTATCTAACAACTGACAAAAATGATAGCATTTTCACAGAGAAAGAAACTCACAGACTTAGAAAACAAACTATTCTTATGTAAATGGAAAGGTGGGCGGTATGGAAAATTAAGATTAGGGTTACCATATGTGTACATATACCTACTAAATACATTTATCAAAGAGACCGACCATATAGCAAGGGAGGTCAATGGAGCACTCTGCAATAATTTACATGGGAAGAGTATCTGTACATGAATATATTACATATGTGTGTGTGTGTGTGTGTGTGTGTGTATATGTAATGTACAAATGAACCAGATTGTATACACCTAGGACAAACAATATTCTAAATATTACCTCGATTTAAAAAGACTAAAAAATCGAACAAGAAATAATGGAATATTAACTTATGGGATTTTTTCCTAGCACATTCCATTCTAATTTACAACCTGGGAACACAACTTCCAGAAATGTTGTGCTGCCCTAGAAACCAGTTTTGGGAACGGAGAAATGCTGCCGCCTTGTGGCCGTTTCCCCCAACAGCACCTTTAAAGCCAGTAGTAGTGGTCACTAAATATTCACACTCATTACAAGCCTGTAAATGTCACCTGTTCTCAAAAAAGTCCTGGGGTCAAAAATCGACGAAAAATTCAAAACAGGGCAGCCTTCCCAGAAGACCACTTCAAGTGGTTTATTGTACTCACAGATTTTTTCTGTTTTCGTTTAACAGAAAGAAAACAAAGCATGGAAAAATGCTGAACATTAGGAATTATTAAAGACATGCAAATCCAAGTTACAAAAACCTATCAGCTCACACCAGTCATAATGGCCATCAGCAAAAATTCTGCAAACAATAAATGCTGAAGGGGTTGTGGAGAAATGCGCACCCTCGTTTCTAAGTGGGACATGGTAAGAACCAGTAATGAAAACACAAAGGAGGTGCCTTGATAAGGTAAATATTGAGCTACCATTCAATCAAGCATACCCACTGCTGGGTCTATCACCTGAGAGGATGAGAATCCAAAAGACACAGGGTGGCAATCCTGCACTCCAGCAATATTTACCACAGCCAACATTTGGAAGCAACAGAAATGTCTGTCAACAGAGGAAGGCACAAGAAGAAGTGGTCCATGTACACAATGGAATATTACTCCAATTAAAAAAATATATAATTTCAATTTAGAAACCAAACGTAAGTTAGGAGACATCAGCTTTTGGGGGTCTGGCCGGGCACATTCCTCTCTAATATATAACCGAGGAACACCACTGGCAGGAAGGACTCTTTCCGTAATTCCCAGAATGGGGAAAGGAGAAATGCTGCCGCCCAATGGCTGATACCTTCAACAGCAGCTTTAAAATCTGTGCTAATGGTCACTTCATATGCACAAGTACTGGAGGGCTGTAAATGAAACCAGCCCTGAAAATGTCTTCAGGGAGGTAATGGCCAAAATATTTCAAAATGTGACACATACTTCAAGAAAACCATTTGAAGAGGTAAGTGCTACTCACAGCTTGAAAAAAAAGAGGACATGCCTGAAAGTTCAATTTCAAGGGATTATGAGATGCATGCAAATCCAACCTCAAAGAGGTGTCAGCTCACACCTGTCAGAATAAACATCAGCAGAAAAACTACAAAATATATGCTGAAAGGGTTGTGGACAAGGGCATACCCTCAAATTTAAGTGGAACATAACCTGGTAAGAGCCACTAATGAGAACAGAATGGAGACGCCTTTACAAGGTAAATATTTTGCTACCATATGAACCAACAGGCCCTCTCCTGGGCCTATAACCGAAGAAGACATAGTTGAAAGACACAGGCAGGCAAATGTGCATTTCAGCAGTGTTACAATAACCAAGACATGGAAGCAACCAAAAAGTCCATCAACAGGCGAGTGGACAAAGAAAAACTGGTCCACGTACAGATGGAATATTAGCCAAGGAAAACAATGACACAATGCCATTTGCATCACCATAGATGAGTCTAGAAGTAATCACGCAACTTGTAGTAAGTCAGAAAGCGAAAGACACGTATCCTGTGATATCACTTATAGGTGTTACCTAAAAATTGATACCAGTGAAGATATTTCCACAGAGAAAGGCAATCACAGATTCATTAAACAAACTTATGGTTCACCAATGGAAAGGTGTGAGGATTGGATACATTAGGATGTCAGAGTTAACAGAGATATACAAACACAGGTGAAGTATATAATCACCAAAGACCTACGGAATACCAAGAGAAGACTACTCAACATTGTGTCATAACCTAAAATGGGAAAAGGATCCAAAGAAGGAAAGAGATAGGTATATGTGGAAAACAACCACATCTTGCACACCTAAAACAAGCAAAACTTTGTAATCACACTTGCTGTGATAAACAATGAAAATTAAATTTAAAAAAAGGACAATATTTAGTGAGATATAAACTTAAGGGGCTTTTTCCTGGCCCATTCCATTCTAATTTGCAACCTAGAACAGGACTTCCATTGAGGCTCTGTTTCCCTAGTAACCAGATTTGATTAATGAGAACTGCTGCCGCCTTGTGGCCGTTTCACACAACAGCAGCTCTAACTGCAGCTGTAATGGTTACTTGATAGTCAAAATAATTGCAGGCCTGTAAATGACACCTGTCCTCAAAACAATCCTTCGGTCGTAAATCGAGCAAAAATCTCAAAAGACATCCATATTTCAAAACGACAATTTCAAGAGGCATATTTTATGCACATTTTATATTCTGTCTCTTTTTTTGTTATAGAAAAAGGCATGGAAAAACGCTCAACGTCAGGAATTAATAAAGCCATGCAAATCCGGTCTAGAAACACGTTCACCTCACAGCCGTCAGAAGGATCATCAGCAAAAAAGTCTACATAGTATAAATGCTGAAGGGGTTTTAGAGAACTGTGTACCCTCTAGCTGCTGATGAGATGTAACCTGGTAACAGCCAGTACAGAGAACAAAATGGAGGTGTGTTTAAAGGTAAAACTTGAGCTACTATGTGATCAGGTAGGCCCACTGATGGGCCTATCCGCTGAGTAGACCTGAATCAAAAAGACACAGGCTGGCAATCCTTCACTGCAGCAACATGTACCATAGCCAAGAGCTGGAAGAAACCAAAATGTCCATCAACAGAAAAATGCACCAAGAAGAAGTGGTCCATGTACACAATGGAATATTAGCCATGGAAAAGCATGGAACAATGCTGTTGGCACCACCATAGAAGGATCTAGAGATAATCACCCTACCTGAAGTAAGAAAGAAAACGAAAGACAGATATCCTATTACATCACTTATAGGTGTTACCTAAAAATTGATACCCATGAAATAATTTCCAAGAGAAGGACACTCATAGATTCAGAAAACCAAATTATGTTTAACCAAATGGAAAGGTGTAAGGAATGTATGAATTAGGATATGGGGGTTAACAGACATGTAGTAATACATATGAAATAGATAATCACAAAATACCTATGGAATGCTAAAAGAGGTGTACTCAACACTCTGTAGTAACCTACACGTGAAAGGATCCAAAGATGAATAGATCAATACATTGATATAATGAACCAGATTCCATACACCTAGAAAAAACACAGTATTTTTATCCAATTTGCTGTGATAATAAATAAAAATTAAATGTAAAAAACAAACAAGAAGGAAGGAGATATAAGCTCTTGGGAGTTTGCCGTGGCACATTCTGCTCTAATTTGCAGCTTACAAACACGATTTCCAGGAAACCTCTGTTGCCCAAAAACCCAGAGTTGGAAATGTAGAAATGCTGCCGCCTTGTGGCCGTTTCCCACAAGAGCGGCTTTAAAACCACAGCTAACGGTCACTTAACATTCACAAGGACTCAGGACAGTAAAGGACAACTACCCTCAAAAATTCACAACTGGCAAAATTTTCAAGGAGATAGTAGGAAGAGGTAAATTTTACTCATTATTTTTCTAAAAACAAGGAAAATGGATAAAAGCTCAACAACATAAATTTTTAAACTCATGCAAATCTAGCCTACAAAAAGATTTCAACTCACACACGGCAACTACCATCAGCCAAAGGTCTACAAACAATAAATGCTGAAGGGGTTTTAGAGAACTGTGTACCCTCTAGCTGCTGGTGAGATGTAAAGTGGTAAGAGCCAATAGTGAGAACAGAAAGGAGCTGTGTTTAAAAGTAAAAATTGAGCCAGCATTCCATTCAGCAGGCCCACCGCTGAACCTCTCACCTGAAAATACCAGAGCCGAGAAGGCACAGACTGCAACAGCTTCACTGCAGGATTTTTCACAATAGCCAAGACACGGAAGCAACCAAAATGTCCATCAATGGATGAATGGATAAAGAAGTGGTCCATGTACATAATGGAATATTAGCCATGGAAAACAGTGAAACACTGCTCGTTGAGGCACCATTTATGAGCCTAGATATAATCTCAGAACATGCCGTAAGTCAGAAAGAAAAAGACATATAGTATGATATCACTTATAGGCGTTATCTAACAACTGACAAAAATGATAGCATTTTCACAGAGAAAGAAACTCACAGACTTAGAAAACAAACTATTCTTATGTAAATGGAAAGGTGGGCGGTATGGAAAATTAAGATTAGGGTTACCATATGTGTACATATACCTACTAAATACATTTATCAAAGAGACCGACCATATAGCAAGGGAGGTCAATGGAGCACTCTGCAATAATTTACATGGGAAGAGTATCTGTACATGAATATATTACATGTGTGTGTGTGTGTGTGTGTGTGTGTGTATATGTAATGTACAAATGAACCAGATTGTATACACCTAGGACAAACAATATTCTAAATATTACCTCGATTTAAAAAGACTAAAAAATCGAACAAGAAATAATGGAATATTAACTTATGGGATTTTTTCCTAGCACATTCCATTCTAATTTACAACCTGGGAACACGACTTCCAGAAATGTTGTGCTGCCCTAGAAACCAGTTTTGGGAACGGAGAAATGCTGCCGCCTTGTGGCCGTTTCCCCCAACAGCACCTTTAAAGCCAGTAGTAGTGGTCACTAAATATTCACACTCATTACAAGCCTGTAAATGTCACCTGTTCTCAAAAAAATCCTGGGGTCAAAAATCGACGAAAAATTCAAAACAGGGCAGCCTTCCCAGAAGACCACTTCAAGTGGTTTATTGTACTCACAGTTTTTTTCTGTTTTCGTTTAACAGAAAGAAAACAAAGCATGGAAAAGTGCTGAACATTAGGAATTATTAAAGACATGCAAATCCAAGTTACAAAAACCTATCAGCTCACACCAGTCATAATGGCCATCAGCAAAAATTCTGCAAACAATAAATGCTGAAGGGGTTGTGGAGAAATGCGCACCCTCGTTTCTAAGTGGGACATGGTAAGAACCAGTAATGAAAACACAAAGGAGGTGCCTTGTTAAGGTAAATATTGAGCTACCATTCAATCAAGCATACCCACTGCTGGGCCTATCACCTGAGAGGATGAGAATCCAAAAGACACAGGGTGGCAATCCTGCACTCCAGCAATATTTACCACAGCCAACATTTGGAAGCAACAGAAATGTCTGTCAACAGAGGAAGGCACAAGAAGATGTGGTCCATGTACACAATGGAATATTACTCCAATTAAAAAAATATATAATTTCAATTTAGAAACCAAACGTAAGTTAGGAGACATCAGCTTTTGGGGGTCTGGCCGGGCACATTCCTCTCTAATATATAACCGAGGAACACCACTGGCAGGAAGGACTCTTTCCGTAATTCCCAGAATGGGGAAAGGAGAAATGCTGCCGCCCAATGGCTGATACCTTCAACAGCAGCTTTAAAATCTGTGCTAATGGTCACTTCATATGCACAAGTACTGGAGGGCTGTAAATGAAACCAGCCCTGAAAATGTCTTCAGGGAGGTAATGGCCAAAATATTTCAAAATGTGACACATACTTCAAGAAAACCATTTGAAGAGGTAAGCGCTACTCACAGCTTGAAAAAAAAGAGGACATGCCTGAAAGTTCAATTTCAAGGGATTATGAGATGCATGCAAATCCAACCTCAAAGAGGTGTCAGCTCACACCTGTCAGAATAAACATCAGCAGAAAAACTACAAACAATAAATGCTGAAAGGGTTGTGGACAAGGGCATACCCTCAAATTTAAGTGGAACATAACCTGGTAAGAGCCACTAATGAGAACAGAATGGAGACGCCTTTACAAGGTAAACATTTTGCTACCATATGAACCAACAGGCCCTCTCCTGGGCCTATAACCGAAGAAGACATAGTTGAAAGACACAGGCAGGCAAATGTGCATTTCAGCAGTGTTACAATAACCAAGACATGGAAGCAACCAAAAAGTCCATCAACAGGCGAGTGGACAAAGAAAAACTGGTCCACGTACAGATGGAATATTAGCCAAGGAAAACAATGACACAATGCCATTTGCATCACCATAGATGAGTCTAGAAGTAATCACGCAACTTGTAGTAAGTCAGAAAGCGAAAGACACGTATCCTGTGATATCACTTATAGGTGTTACCTAAAAATTGATAGCAGTGAAGATATTTCCACAGAGAAAGGCAATCACAGATTCATTAAACAAACTTATGGTTCACCAATGGAAAGGTGTGAGGATTGGATACATTAGGAGGTCAGAGTTAACAGAGATATACAAACACAGGTGAAGTATATAATCACCAAAGACCTACGGAATACCAAGAGAAGACTACTCAACATTGTGTCATAACCTAAAATGGGAAAAGGATCCAAAGAAGAAAAGAGATAGGTATATGTGGAAAACAACCACATCTTGCACACCTAAAACAAGCAAAACTTTGTAATCACACTTGCTGTGATAAACAATGAAAATTAAATTTAAAAAAAGGACAATATTTAGTGAGATATAAACTTAGGGGGCTTTTTCCTGGCCCATTCCATTCTAATTTGCAACCTAGAACAGGACTTCCATTGAGGCTCTGTTTCCCTAGTAACCAGATTTGGTTAATGAGAACTGCTGCCGCCTTGTGGCCGTTTCACACAACAGCAGCTCTAACTGCAGCTGTAATGGTTACTTGATAGTCAAAATAATTGCAGGCCTGTAAATGACACCTGTCCTCAAAACAATCCTTCGGTCGTAAATCGAGCAAAAATCTCAAAAGACATCCATATTTCAAAACGACAATTTCAAGAGGCATATTTTATGCACATTTTATATTCTGTCTCTTTTTTTGTTATAGAAAAAGGCATGGAAAAACGCTCAACGTCAGGAATTAATAAAGCCATGCAAATCCGGTCTAGAAACACGTTCACCTCACAGCCGTCAGAAGGATCATCAGCAAAAAAGTCTACATAGTATAAATGCTGAAGGGGTTTTAGAGAACTGTGTACCCTCTAGCTGCTGATGGGATGTAACCTGGTAACAGCCAGTACAGAGAACAAAATGGAGGTGTGTTTAAAGGTAAAACTTGAGCTACTATGTGATCAGGTAGGCCCACTGATGGGCCTATCCGCTGAGTAGACCTGAATCAAAAAGACACAGGCTGGCAATCCTTCACTGCAGCAACATGTACCATAGCCAAGAGCTGGAAGAAACCAAAATGTCCATCAACAGAAAAATGCACCAAGAAGAAGTGGTCCATGTACACAATGGAATATTAGCCATGGAAAAGCATGGAACAATGCTGTTGGCACCACCATAGAAGGATCTAGAGATAATCACCCTACCTGAAGTAAGAAAGAAAACAAAAGACAGATATCCTATTACATCACTTATAGGTGTTACCTAAAAATTGATACCCATGAAATAATTTCCAAGAGAAGGACACTCATAGATTCAGAAAACCAAATTATGTTTAACCAAATGGAAAGGTGTAAGGAATGTATGAATTAGGATATGGGGGTTAACAGACATGTAGTAATACATATGAAATAGATAATCACAAAATACCTATGGAATGCTAAAAGAGGTGTACTCAACACTCTGTAGTAACCTACACGGGAAAGGATCCAAAGATGAATAGATCAATACATTGATATAATGAACCAGATTCCATACACCTAGAAAAAACACAGTATTTTTATCCAATTTGCTGTGATAATAAATAAAAATTAAATGTAAAAAACAAACAAGAAGGAAGGAGATATAAGCTCTTGGGAGTTTGCCGTGGCACATTCTGCTCTAATTTGCAGCTTACAAACACGATTTCCAGGAAACCTCTGTTGCCCAAAAACCCAGAGTTGGAAATGTAGAAATGCTGCCGCCTTGTGGCCGTTTCCCACAAGAGCGGCTTTAAAACCACAGCTAACGGTCACTTAACATTCACAAGGACTCAGGACAGTAAAGGACAACTACCCTCAAAAATTCACAACTGGCAAAATTTTCAAGGAGATAGTAGGAAGAGGTAAATTTTACTCATTATTTTTCTAAAAACAAGGAAAATGGATAAAAGCTCAACAACATAAATTTTTAAACTCATGCAAATCTAGCCTACAAAAAGATTTCAACTCACACACGGCAACTACCATCAGCCAAAGGTCTACAAACAATAAATGCTGAAGGGGTTTTAGAGAACTGTGTACCCTCTAGCTGCTGGTGAGATGTAAAGTGGTAAGAGCCAATAGTGAGAACAGAAAGGAGCTGTGTTTAAAAGTAAAAATTGAGCCAGCATTCCATTCAGCAGGCCCACCGCTGAACCTCTCACCTGAAAATACCAGAGCCGAGAAGGCACAGACTGCAACAGCTTCACTGCAGGATTTTTCACAATAGCCAAGACACGGAAGCAACCAAAATGTCCATCAATGGATGAATGGATAAAGAAGTGGTCCATGTACATAATGGAATATTAGCCATGGAAAACAGTGAAACACTGCTCGTTGAGGCACCATTTATGAGCCTAGATATAATCTCAGAACATGCCGTAAGTCAGAAAGAAAAAGACATATAGTATGATATCACTTATAGGCGTTATCTAACAACTGACAAAAATGATAGCATTTTCACAGAGAAAGAAACCCACAGACTTAGAAAACAAACTATTCTTATGTAAATGGAAAGGTGGGCGGTATGGAAAATTAAGATTAGGGTTACCATATGTGTACATATACCTACTAAATACATTTATCAAAGAGACCGACCATATAGCAAGGGAGGTCAATGGAGCACTCTGCAATAATTTACATGGGAAGAGTATCTGTACATGAATATATTACATATGTGTGTGTGTGTGTGTCTGTGTGTGTATATGTAATGTACAAATGAACCAGATTGTATACACCTAGGACAAACAATATTCTAAATATTACCTCGATTTAAAAAGACTAAAAAATCGAACAAGAAATAATGGAATATTAACTTATGGGATTTTTTCCTAGCACATTCCATTCTAATTTACAACCTGGGAACACAACTTCCAGAAATGTTGTGCTGCCCTAGAAACCAGTTTTGGGAACGGAGAAATGCTGCCGCCTTGTGGCCGTTTCCCCCAACAGCACCTTTAAAGCCAGTAGTAGTGGTCACTAAATATTCACACTCATTACAAGCCTGTAAATGTCACCTGTTCTCAAAAAAATCCTGGGGTCAAAAATCGACGAAAAATTCAAAACAGGGCAGCCTTCCCAGAAGACCACTTCAAGTGGTTTATTGTACTCACAGTTTTTTTCTGTTTTCGTTTAACAGAAAGAAAACAAAGCATGGAAAAATGCTGAACATTAGGAATTATTAAAGACATGCAAATCCAAGTTACAAAAACCTATCAGCTCACACCAGTCATAATGGCCATCAGCAAAAATTCTGCAAACAATAAATGCTGAAGGGGTTGTGGAGAAATGCGCACCCTCGTTTCTAAGTGGGACATGGTAAGAACCAGTAATGAAAACACAAAGGAGGTGCCTTGATAAGGTAAATATTGAGCTACCATTCAATCAAGCATACCCACTGCTGGGCCTATCACCTGAGAGGATGAGAATCCAAAAGACACAGGGTGGCAATCCTGCACTCCAGCAATATTTACCACAGCCAACATTTGGAAGCAACAGAAATGTCTGTCAACAGAGGAAGGCACAAGAAGATGTGGTCCATGTACACAATGGAATATTACTCCAATTAAAAAAATATATAATTTCAATTTAGAAACCAAACGTAAGTTAGGAGACATCAGCTTTTGGGGGTCTGGCCGGGCACATTCCTCTCTAATATATAACCGAGGAACACCACTGGCAGGAAGGACTCTTTCCGTAATTCCCAGAATGGGGAAAGGAGAAATGCTGCCGCCCAATGGCTGATACCTTCAACAGCAGCTTTAAAATCTGTGCTAATGGTCACTTCATATGCACAAGTACTGGAGGGCTGTAAATGAAACCAGCCCTGAAAATGTCTTCAGGGAGGTAATGGCCAAAATATTTCAAAATGTGACACATACTTCAAGAAAACCATTTGAAGAGGTAAGCGCTACTCACAGCTTGAAAAAAAAGAGGACATGCCTGAAAGTTCAATTTCAAGGGATTATGAGATGCATGCAAATCCAACCTCAAAGAGGTGTCAGCTCACACCTGTCAGAATAAACATCAGCAGAAAAACTACAAACAATAAATGCTGAAAGGGTTGTGGACAAGGGCATACCCTCAAATTTAAGTGGAACATAACCTGGTAAGAGCCACTAATGAGAACAGAATGGAGACGCCTTTACAAGGTAAACATTTTGCTACCATATGAACCAACAGGCCCTCTCCTGGGCCTATAACCGAAGAAGACATAGTTGAAAGACACAGGCAGGCAAATGTGCATTTCAGCAGTGTTACAATAACCAAGACATGGAAGCAACCAAAAAGTCCATCAACAGGCGAGTGGACAAAGAAAAACTGGTCCACGTACAGATGGAATATTAGCCAAGGAAAACAATGACACAATGCCATTTGTATCACCATAGATGAGTCTAGAAGTAATCACGCAACTTGTAGTAAGTCAGAAAGTGAAAGACACGTATCCTGTGATATCACTTATAGGTGTTACCTAAAAATTGATACCAGTGAAGATATTTCCACAGAGAAAGGCAATCACAGATTCATGAAACAAACTTATGGTTCACCAATGGAAAGGTGTGAGGATTGGATACATTAGGATGTCAGAGTTAACAGAGATATACAAACACAGGTGAAGTATATAATCACCAAAGACCTACGGAATACCAAGAGAAGACTACTCAACATTGTGTCATAACCTAAAATGGGAAAAGGATCCAAAGAAGAAAAGAGATAGGTATATGTGGAAAACAACCACATCTTGCACACCTAAAACAAGCAAAACTTTGTAATCACACTTGCTGTGATAAACAATGAAAATTAAATTTAAAAGAAGAACAATATTTAGTGAGATATAAACTTAAGGGGCTTTTTCCTGGCCCATTCCATTCTAATTTGCAACCTAGAACAGGACTTCCATTGAGGCTCTGTTTCCCTAGTAACCAGATTTGGTTAATGAGAACTGCTGCCGCCTTGTGGCCGTTTCACACAACAGCAGCTCTAACTGCAGCTGTAATGGTTACTTGATAGTCAAAATAATTGCAGGCCTGTAAATGACACCTGTCCTCAAAACAATCCTTCGGTCGTAAATCGAGCAAAAATCTCAAAAGACATCCATATTTCAAAACGACAATTTCAAGAGGCATATTTTATGCACATTTTATATTCTGTCTCTTTTTTTGTTATAGAAAAAGGCATGGAAAAACGCTCAACGTCAGGAATTAATAAAGCCATGCAAATCCGGTCTAGAAACACGTTCACCTCACAGCCGTCAGAAGGATCATCAGCAAAAAAGTCTACATAGTATAAATGCTGAAGGGGTTTTAGAGAACTGTGTACCCTCTAGCTGCTGATGGGATGTAACCTGGTAACAGCCAGTACAGAGAACAAAATGGAGGTGTGTTTAAAGGTAAAACTTGAGCTACTATGTGATCAGGTAGGCCCACTGATGGGCCTATCCGCTGAGTAGACCTGAATCAAAAAGACACAGGCTGGCAATCCTTCACTGCAGCAACATGTACCATAGCCAAGAGCTGGAAGAAACCAAAATGTCCATCAACAGAAAAATGCACCAAGAAGAAGTGGTCCATGTACACAATGGAATATTAGCCATGGAAAAGCATGGAACAATGCTGTTGGCACCACCATAGAAGGATCTAGAGATAATCACCCTACCTGAAGTAAGAAAGAAAACGAAAGACAGATATCCTATTACATCACTTATAGGTGTTACCTAAAAATTGATACCCATGAAATAATTTCCAAGAGAAGGACACTCATAGATTCAGAAAACCAAATTATGTTTAACCAAATGGAAAGGTGTAAGGAATGTATGAATTAGGATATGGGGGTTAACAGACATGTAGTAATACATATGAAATAGATAATCACAAAATACCTATGGAATGCTAAAAGAGGTGTACTCAACACTCTGTAGTAACCTACACGGGAAAGGATCCAAAGATGAATAGATCAATACATTGATATAATGAACCAGATTCCATACACCTAGAAAAAACACAGTATTTTTATCCAATTTGCTGTGATAATAAATAAAAATTAAATGTAAAAAACAAACAAGAAGGAAGGAGATATAAGCTCTTGGGAGTTTGCCGTGGCACATTCTGCTCTAATTTGCAGCTTACAAACACGATTTCCAGGAAACCTCTGTTGCCCAAAAACCCAGAGTTGGAAATGTAGAAATGCTGCCGCCTTGTGGCCGTTTCCCACAAGAGCGGCTTTAAAACCACAGCTAACGGTCACTTAACATTCACAAGGACTCAGGACAGTAAAGGACAACTACCCTCAAAAATTCACAACTGGCAAAATTTTCAAGGAGATAGTAGGAAGAGGTAAATTTTACTCATTATTTTTCTAAAAACAAGGAAAATGGATAAAAGCTCAACAACATAAATTTTTAAACTCATGCAAATCTAACTTACCAAAAGATTTCAACTCACACACGGCAACTACCATCAGCCAAAGGTCTACAAACAATAAATGCTGAAGGGGTTTTAGAGAACTGTGTACCCTCTAGCTGCTGGTGAGATGTAAAGTGGTAAGAGCCAATAGTGAGAACAGAAAGGAGCTGTGTTTAAAAGTAAAAATTGAGCCAGCATTCCATTCAGCAGGCCCACCGCTGAACCTCTCACCTGAAAATTCCAGAGCCGAGAAGGCACAGACTGCAACAGCTTCACTGCAGGATTTTTCACAATAGCCAAGACACGGAAGCAACCAAAATGTCCATCAATGGATGAATGGATAAAGAAGTGGTCCATGTACATAATGGAATATTAGCCATGGAAAACAGTGAAACACTGCTCGTTGAGGCACCATTTATGAGCCTAGATATAATCTCAGAACATGCCGTAAGTCAGAAAGAAAAAGACATATAGTATGATATCACTTATAGGCGTTATCTAACAACTGACAAAAATGATAGCATTTTCACAGAGAAAGAAACTCACAGACTTAGAAAACAAACTATTCTTATGTAAATGGAAAGGTGGGCGGTATGGAAAATTAAGATTAGGGTTACCATATGTGTACATATACCTACTAAATACATTTATCAAAGAGACCGACCATATAGCAAGGGAGGTCAATGGAGCACTCTGCAATAATTTACATGGGAAGAGTATCTGTACATGAATATATTACATATGTGTGTGTGTGTGTGTGTGTGTGTGTGTGTATATGTAATGTACAAATGAACCAGATTGTATACACCTAGGACAAACAATATTCTAAATATTACCTCGATTTAAAAAGACTAAAAAATCGAACAAGAAATAATGGAATATTAACTTATGGGATTTTTTCCTAGCACATTCCATTCTAATTTACAACCTGGGAACACAACTTCCAGAAATGTTGTGCTGCCCTAGAAACCAGTTTTGGGAACGGAGAAATGCTGCCGCCTTGTGGCCGTTTCCCCCAACAACACCTTTAAAGCCAGTAGTAGTGGTCACTAAATATTCACACTCATTACAAGCCTGTAAATGTCACCTGTTCTCAAAAAAATCCTGGGGTCAAAAATCGACGAAAAATTCAAAACAGGGCAGCCTTCCCAGAAGACCACTTCAAGTGGTTTATTGTACTCACAGTTTTTTTCTGTTTTCGTTTAACAGAAAGAAAACAAAGCATGGAAAAATGCTGAACATTAGGAATTATTAAAGACATGCAAATCCAAGTTACAAAAACCTATCAGCTCACACCAGTCATAATGGCCATCAGCAAAAATTCTGCAAACAATAAATGCTGAAGGGGTTGTGGAGAAATGCGCACCCTCGTTTCTAAGTGGGACATGGTAAGAACCAGTAATGAAAACACAAAGGAGGTGCCTTGATAAGGTAAATATTGAGCTACCATTCAATCAAGCATACCCACTGCTGGGCCTATCACCTGAGAGGATGAGAATCCAAAAGACACAGGGTGGCAATCCTGCACTCCAGCAATATTTACCACAGCCAACATTTGGAAGCAACAGAAATGTCTGTCAACAGAGGAAGGCACAAGAAGATGTGGTCCATGTACACAATGGAATATTACTCCAATTAAAAAAATATATAATTTCAATTTAGAAACCAAATGTAAGTTAGGAGACATCAGCTTTTGGGGGTCTGGCCGGGCACATTCCTCTCTAATATATAACCGAGGAACACCACTGGCAGGAAGGACTCTTTCCGTAATTCCCAGAATGGGGAAAGGAGAAATGCTGCCGCCCAATGGCTGATACCTTCAACAGCAGCTTTAAAATCTGTGCTAATGGTCACTTCATATGCACAAGTACTGGAGGGCTGTAAATGAAACCAGCCCTGAAAATGTCTTCAGGGAGGTAATGGCCAAAATATTTCAAAATGTGACACATACTTCAAGAAAACCATTTGAAGAGGTAAGCGCTACTCACAGCTTGAAAAAAAAGAGGACATGCCTGAAAGTTCAATTTCAAGGGATTATGAGATGCATGCAAATCCAACCTCAAAGAGGTGTCAGCTCACACCTGTCAGAATAAACATCAGCAGAAAAACTACAAACAATAAATGCTGAAAGGGTTGTGGACAAGGGCATACCCTCAAATTTAAGTGGAACATAACCTGGTAAGAGCCACTAATGAGAACAGAATGGAGACGCCTTTACAAGGTAAACATTTTGCTACCATATGAACCAACAGGCCCTCTCCTGGGCCTATAACCGAAGAAGACATAGTTGAAAGACACAGGCAGGCAAATGTGCATTTCAGCAGTGTTACAATAACCAAGACATGGAAGCAACCAAAAAGTCCATCAACAGGCGAGTGGACAAAGAAAAACTGGTCCACGTACAGATGGAATATTAGCCAAGGAAAACAATGACACAATGCCATTTGTATCACCATAGATGAGTCTAGAAGTAATCACGCAACTTGTAGTAAGTCAGAAAGCGAAAGACACGTATCCTGTGATATCACTTATAGGTGTTACCTAAAAATTGATACCAGTGAAGATATTTCCACAGAGAAAGGCAATCACAGATTCATTAAACAAACTTATGGTTCACCAATGGAAAGGTGTGAGGATTGGATACATTAGGATGTCAGAGTTAACAGAGATATACAAACACAGGTGAAGTATATAATCACCAAAGACCTACGGAATACCAAGAGAAGACTACTCAACATTGTGTCATAACCTAAAATGGGAAAAGGATCCAAAGAAGAAAAGAGATAGGTATATGTGGAAAACAACCACATCTTGCACACCTAAAACAAGCAAAACTTTGTAATCACACTTGCTGTGATAAACAATGAAAATTAAATTTAAAAGAAGAACAATATTTAGTGAGATATAAACTTAAGGGGCTTTTTCCTGGCCCATTCCATTCTAATTTGCAACCTAGAACAGGACTTCCATTGAGGCTCTGTTTCCCTAGTAACCAGATTTGGTTAATGAGAACTGCTGCCGCCTTGTGGCCGTTTCACACAACAGCAGCTCTAACTGCAGCTGTAATGGTTACTTGATAGTCAAAATAATTGCAGGCCTGTAAATGACACCTGTCCTCAAAACAATCCTTCGGTCGTAAATCGAGCAAAAATCTCAAAAGACATCCATATTTCAAAACGACAATTTCAAGAGGCATATTTTATGCACATTTTATATTCTGTCTCTTTTTTTGTTATAGAAAAAGGCATGGAAAAACGCTCAACGTCAGGAATTAATAAAGCCATGCAAATCCGGTCTAGAAACACGTTCACCTCACAGCCGTCAGAAGGATCATCAGCAAAAAAGTCTACATAGTATAAATGCTGAAGGGGTTTTAGAGAACTGTGTACCCTCTAGCTGCTGATGGGATGTAACCTGGTAACAGCCAGTACAGAGAACAAAATGGAGGTGTGTTTAAAGGTAAAACTTGAGCTACTATGTGATCAGGTAGGCCCACTGATGGGCCTATCCGCTGAGTAGACCTGAATCAAAAAGACACAGGCTGGCAATCCTTCACTGCAGCAACATGTACCATAGCCAAGAGCTGGAAGAAACCAAAATGTCCATCAACAGAAAAATGCACCAAGAAGAAGTGGTCCATGTACACAATGGAATATTAGCCATGGAAAAGCATGGAACAATGCTGTTGGCACCACCATAGAAGGATCTAGAGATAATCACCCTACCTGAAGTAAGAAAGAAAACGAAAGACAGATATCCTATTACATCACTTATAGGTGTTACCTAAAAATTGATACCCATGAAATAATTTCCAAGAGAAGGACACTCATAGATTCAGAAAACCAAATTATGTTTAACCAAATGGAAAGGTGTAAGGAATGTATGAATTAGGGTATGGGGGTTAACAGACATGTAGTAATACATATGAAATAGATAATCACAAAATACCTATGGAATGCTAAAAGAGGTGTACTCAACACTCTGTAGTAACCTACACGGGAAAGGATCCAAAGATGAATAGATCAATACATTGATATAATGAACCAGATTCCATACACCTAGAAAAAACACAGTATTTTTATCCAATTTGCTGTGATAATAAATAAAAATTAAATGTAAAAAACAAACAAGAAGGAAGGAGATATAAGCTCTTGGGAGTTTGCCGTGGCACATTCTGCTCTAATTTGCAGCTTACAAACACGATTTCCAGGAAACCTCTGTTGCCCAAAAACCCAGAGTTGGAAATGTAGAAATGCTGCCGCCTTGTGGCCGTTTCCCACAAGAGCGGCTTTAAAACCACAGCTAACGGTCACTTAACATTCACAAGGACTCAGGACAGTAAAGGACAACTACCCTCAAAAATTCACAACTGGCAAAATTTTCAAGGAGATAGTAGGAAGAGGTAAATTTTACTCATTATTTTTCTAAAAACAAGGAAAATGGATAAAAGCTCAACAACATAAATTTTTAAACTCATGCAAATCTAACTTACCAAAAGATTTCAACTCACACACGGCAACTACCATCAGCCAAAGGTCTACAAACAATAAATGCTGAAGGGGTTTTAGAGAACTGTGTACCCTCTAGCTGCTGGTGAGATGTAAAGTGGTAAGAGCCAATAGTGAGAACAGAAAGGAGCTGTGTTTAAAAGTAAAAATTGAGCCAGCATTCCATTCAGCAGGCCCACCGCTGAACCTCTCACCTGAAAATACCAGAGCCGAGAAGGCACAGACTGCAACAGCTTCACTGCAGGATTTTCCACAATAGCCAAGACACGGAAGCAACCAAAATGTCCATCAATGGAAGAATGGATAAAGAAGTGGTCCATGTACATAATGGAATATTAGCCATGGAAAACAGTGAAACACTGCTCGTTGAGGCACCATTTATGAGCCTAGATATAATCTCAGAACATGCCGTAAGTCAGAAAGAAAAAGACATATAGTATGATATCACTTATAGGCGTTATCTAACAACTGACAAAAATGATAGCATTTTCACAGAGAAAGAAACTCACAGACTTAGAAAACAAACTATTCTTATGTAAATGGAAAGGTGGGCGGTATGGAAAATTAAGATTAGGGTTACCATATGTGTACATATACCTACTAAATACATTTATCAAAGAGACCGACCATATAGCAAGGGAGGTCAATGGAGCACTCTGCAATAATTTACATGGGAAGAGTATCTGTACATGAATATATTACATATGTGTGTGTGTGTGTGTGTGTGTGTGTGTGTATGTAATGTACAAATGAACCAGATTGTATACACCTAGGACAAACAATATTCTAAATATTACCTCGATTTAAAAAGACTAAAAAATCGAACAAGAAATAATGGAATATTAACTTATGGGATTTTTTCCTAGCACATTCCATTCTAATTTACAACCTGGGAACACAACTTCCAGAAATGTTGTGCTGCCCTAGAAACCAGTTTTGGGAACGGAGAAATGCTGCCGCCTTGTGGCCGTTTCCCCCAACAGCACCTTTAAAGCCAGTAGTAGTGGTCACTAAATATTCACACTCATTACAAGCCTGTAAATGTCACCTGTTCTCAAAAAAATCCTGGGGTCAAAAATCGACGAAAAATTCAAAACAGGGCAGCCTTCCCAGAAGACCACTTCAAGTGGTTTATTGTACTCACAGTTTTTTTCTGTTTTCGTTTAACAGAAAGAAAACAAAGCATGGAAAAATGCTGAACATTAGGAATTATTAAAGACATGCAAATCCAAGTTACAAAAACCTATCAGCTCACACCAGTCATAATGGCCATCAGCAAAAATTCTGCAAACAATAAATGTTGAAGGGGTTGTGGAGAAATGCGCACCCTCGTTTCTAAGTGGGACATGGTAAGAACCAGTAATGAAAACACAAAGGAGGTGCCTTGATAAGGTAAATATTGAGCTACCATTCAATCAAGCATACCCACTGCTGGGCCTATCACCTGAGAGGATGAGAATCCAAAAGACACAGGGTGGCAATCCTGCACTCCAGCAATATTTACCACAGCCAACATTTGGAAGCAACAGAAATGTCTGTCAACAGAGGAAGGCACAAGAAGATGTGGTCCATGTACACAATGGAATATTACTCCAATTAAAAAAATATATAATTTCAATTTAGAAACCAAACGTAAGTTAGGAGACATCAGCTTTTGGGGGTCTGGCCGGGCACATTCCTCTCTAATATATAACCGAGGAACACCACTGGCAGGAAGGACTCTTTCCGTAATTCCCAGAATGGGGAAAGGAGAAATGCTGCCGCCCAATGGCTGATACCTTCAACAGCAGCTTTAAAATCTGTGCTAATGGTCACTTCATATGCACAAGTACTGGAGGGCTGTAAATGAAACCAGCCCTGAAAATGTCTTCAGGGAGGTAATGGCCAAAATATTTCAAAATGTGACACATACTTCAAGAAAACCATTTGAAGAGGTAAGCGCTACTCACAGCTTGAAAAAAAAGAGGACATGCCTGAAAGTTCAATTTCAAGGGATTATGAGATGCATGCAAATCCAACCTCAAAGAGGTGTCAGCTCACACCTGTCAGAATAAACATCAGCAGAAAAACTACAAACAATAAATGCTGAAAGGGTTGTGGACAAGGGCATACCCTCAAATTTAAGTGGAACATAACCTGGTAAGAGCCACTAATGAGAACAGAATGGAGACGCCTTTACAAGGTAAACATTTTGCTACCATATGAACCAACAGGCCCTCTCCTGGGCCTATAACCGAAGAAGACATAGTTGAAAGACACAGGCAGGCAAATGTGCATTTCAGCAGTGTTACAATAACCAAGACATGGAAGCAACCAAAAAGTCCATCAACAGGCGAGTGGACAAAGAAAAACTGGTCCACGTACAGATGGAATATTAGCCAAGGAAAACAATGACACAATGCCATTTGTATCACCATAGATGAGTCTAGAAGTAATCACGCAACTTGTAGTAAGTCAGAAAGTGAAAGACACGTATCCTGTGATATCACTTATAGGTGTTACCTAAAAATTGATACCAGTGAAGATATTTCCACAGAGAAAGGCAATCACAGATTCATTAAACAAACTTATGGTTCACCAATGGAAAGGTGTGAGGATTGGATACATTAGGATGTCAGAGTTAACAGAGATATACAAACACAGGTGAAGTATATAATCACCAAAGACCTACGGAATACCAAGAGAAGACTACTCAACATTGTGTCATAACCTAAAATGGGAAAAGGATCCAAAGAAGAAAAGAGATAGGTATATGTGGAAAACAACCACATCTTGCACACCTAAAACAAGCAAAACTTTGTAATCACACTTGCTGTGATAAACAATGAAAATTAAATTTAAAAGAAGGACAATATTTAGTGAGATATAAACTTAAGGGGCTTTTTCCTGGCCCATTCCATTCTAATTTGCAACCTAGAACAGGACTTCCATTGAGGCTCTGTTTCCCTAGTAACCAGATTTGGTTAATGAGAACTGCTGCCGCCTTGTGGCCGTTTCACACAACAGCAGCTCTAACTGCAGCTGTAATGGTTACTTGATAGTCAAAATAATTGCAGGCCTGTAAATGACACCTGTCCTCAAAACAATCCTTCGGTCGTAAATCGAGCAAAAATCTCAAAAGACATCCATATTTCAAAACGACAATTTCAAGAGGCATATTTTATGCACATTTTATATTCTGTCTCTTTTTTTGTTATAGAAAAAGGCATGGAAAAACGCTCAACGTCAGGAATTAATAAAGCCATGCAAATCCGGTCTAGAAACACGTTCACCTCACAGCCGTCAGAAGGATCATCAGCAAAAAAGTCTACATAGTATAAATGCTGAAGGGGTTTTAGAGAACTGTGTACCCTCTAGCTGCTGATGGGATGTAACCTGGTAACAGCCAGTACAGAGAACAAAATGGAGGTGTGTTTAAAGGTAAAACTTGAGCTACTATGTGATCAGGTAGGCCCACTGATGGGCCTATCCGCTGAGTAGACCTGAATCAAAAAGACACAGGCTGGCAATCCTTCACTGCAGCAACATGTACCATAGCCAAGAGCTGGAAGAAACCAAAATGTCCATCAACAGAAAAATGCACCAAGAAGAAGTGGTCCATGTACACAATGGAATATTAGCCATGGAAAAGCATGGAACAATGCTGTTGGCACCACCATAGAAGGATCTAGAGATAATCACCCTACCTGAAGTAAGAAAGAAAACGAAAGACAGATATCCTATTACATCACTTATAGGTGTTACCTAAAAATTGATACCCATGAAATAATTTCCAAGAGAAGGACACTCATAGATTCAGAAAACCAAATTATGTTTAACCAAATGGAAAGGTGTAAGGAATGTATGAATTAGGATATGGGGGTTAACAGACATGTAGTAATACATATGAAATAGATAATCACAAAATACCTATGGAATGCTAAAAGAGGTGTACTCAACACTCTGTAGTAACCTACACGGGAAAGGATCCAAAGATGAATAGATCAATACATTGATATAATGAACCAGATTCCATACACCTAGAAAAAACACAGTATTTTTATCCAATTTGCTGTGATAATAAATAAAAATTAAATGTAAAAAACAAACAAGAAGGAAGGAGATATAAGCTCTTGGGAGTTTGCCGTGGCACATTCTGCTCTAATTTGCAGCTTACAAACACGATTTCCAGGAAACCTCTGTTGCCCAAAAACCCAGAGTTGGAAATGTAGAAATGCTGCCGCCTTGTGGCCGTTTCCCACAAGAGCGGCTTTAAAACCACAGCTAACGGTCACTTAACATTCACAAGGACTCAGGACAGTAAAGGACAACTACCCTCAAAAATTCACAACTGGCAAAATTTTCAAGGAGATAGTAGGAAGAGGTAAATTTTACTCATTATTTTTCTAAAAACAAGGAAAATGGATAAAAGCTCAACAACATAAATTTTTAAACTCATGCAAATCTAGCCTACAAAAAGATTTCAACTCACACACGGCAACTACCATCAGCCAAAGGTCTACAAACAATAAATGCTGAAGGGGTTTTAGAGAACTGTGTACCCTCTAGCTGCTGGTGAGATGTAAAGTGGTAAGAGCCAATAGTGAGAACAGAAAGGAGCTGTGTTTAAAAGTAAAAATTGAGCCAGCATTCCATTCAGCAGGCCCACCGCTGAACCTCTCACCTGAAAATACCAGAGCCGAGAAGGCACAGACTGCAACAGCTTCACTGCAGGATTTTTCACAATAGCCAAGACACGGAAGCAACCAAAATGTCCATCAATGGATGAATGGATAAAGAAGTGGTCCATGTACATAATGGAATATTAGCCATGGAAAACAGTGAAACACTGCTCGTTGAGGCACCATTTATGAGCCTAGATATAATCTCAGAACATGCCGTAAGTCAGAAAGAAAAAGACATATAGTATGATATCACTTATAGGCGTTATCTAACAACTGACAAAAATGATAGCATTTTCACAGAGAAAGAAACTCACAGACTTAGAAAACAAACTATTCTTATGTAAATGGAAAGGTGGGCGGTATGGAAAATTAAGATTAGGGTTACCATATGTGTACATATACCTACTAAATACATTTATCAAAGAGACCGACCATATAGCAAGGGAGGTCAATGGAGCACTCTGCAATAATTTACATGGGAAGAGTATCTGTACATGAATATATTACATATGTGTGTGTGTGTGTGTGTGTGTGTGTGTGTGTATATGTAATGTACAAATGAACCAGATTGTATACACCTAGGACAAACAATATTCTAAATATTACCTCGATTTAAAAAGACTAAAAAATCGAACAAGAAATAATGGAATATTAACTTATGGGATTTTTTCCTAGCACATTCCATTCTAATTTACAACCTGGGAACACAACTTCCAGAAATGTTGTGCTGCCCTAGAAACCAGTTTTGGGAACGGAGAAATGCTGCCGCCTTGTGGCCGTTTCCCCCAACAACACCTTTAAAGCCAGTAGTAGTGGTCACTAAATATTCACACTCATTACAAGCCTGTAAATGTCACCTGTTCTCAAAAAAATCCTGGGGTCAAAAATCGACGAAAAATTCAAAACAGGGCAGCCTTCCCAGAAGACCACTTCAAGTGGTTTATTGTACTCACAGTTTTTTTCTGTTTTCGTTTAACAGAAAGAAAACAAAGCATGGAAAAATGCTGAACATTAGGAATTATTAAAGACATGCAAATCCAAGTTACAAAAACCTATCAGCTCACACCAGTCATAATGGCCATCAGCAAAAATTCTGCAAACAATAAATGCTGAAGGGGTTGTGGAGAAATGCGCACCCTCGTTTCTAAGTGGGACATGGTAAGAACCAGTAATGAAAACACAAAGGAGGTGCCTTGATAAGGTAAATATTGAGCTACCATTCAATCAAGCATACCCACTGCTGGGCCTATCACCTGAGAGGATGAGAATCCAAAAGACACAGGGTGGCAATCCTGCACTCCAGCAATATTTACCACAGCCAACATTTGGAAGCAACAGAAATGTCTGTCAACAGAGGAAGGCACAAGAAGATGTGGTCCATGTACACAATGGAATATTACTCCAATTAAAAAAATATATAATTTCAATTTAGAAACCAAATGTAAGTTAGGAGACATCAGCTTTTGGGGGTCTGGCCGGGCACATTCCTCTCTAATATATAACCGAGGAACACCACTGGCAGGAAGGACTCTTTCCGTAATTCCCAGAATGGGGAAAGGAGAAATGCTGCCGCCCAATGGCTGATACCTTCAACAGCAGCTTTAAAATCTGTGCTAATGGTCACTTCATATGCACAAGTACTGGAGGGCTGTAAATGAAACCAGCCCTGAAAATGTCTTCAGGGAGGTAATGGCCAAAATATTTCAAAATGTGACACATACTTCAAGAAAACCATTTGAAGAGGTAAGCGCTACTCACAGCTTGAAAAAAAAGAGGACATGCCTGAAAGTTCAATTTCAAGGGATTATGAGATGCATGCAAATCCAACCTCAAAGAGGTGTCAGCTCACACCTGTCAGAATAAACATCAGCAGAAAAACTACAAACAATAAATGCTGAAAGGGTTGTGGACAAGGGCATACCCTCAAATTTAAGTGGAACATAACCTGGTAAGAGCCACTAATGAGAACAGAATGGAGACGCCTTTACAAGGTAAACATTTTGCTACCATATGAACCAACAGGCCCTCTCCTGGGCCTATAACCGAAGAAGACATAGTTGAAAGACACAGGCAGGCAAATGTGCATTTCAGCAGTGTTACAATAACCAAGACATGGAAGCAACCAAAAAGTCCATCAACAGGCGAGTGGACAAAGAAAAACTGGTCCACGTACAGATGGAATATTAGCCAAGGAAAACAATGACACAATGCCATTTGTATCACCATAGATGAGTCTAGAAGTAATCACGCAACTTGTAGTAAGTCAGAAAGCGAAAGACACGTATCCTGTGATATCACTTATAGGTGTTACCTAAAAATTGATACCAGTGAAGATATTTCCACAGAGAAAGGCAATCACAGATTCATTAAACAAACTTATGGTTCACCAATGGAAAGGTGTGAGGATTGGATACATTAGGATGTCAGAGTTAACAGAGATATACAAACACAGGTGAAGTATATAATCACCAAAGACCTACGGAATACCAAGAGAAGACTACTCAACATTGTGTCATAACCTAAAATGGGAAAAGGATCCAAAGAAGAAAAGAGATAGGTATATGTGGAAAACAACCACATCTTGCACACCTAAAACAAGCAAAACTTTGTAATCACACTTGCTGTGATAAACAATGAAAATTAAATTTAAAAGAAGAACAATATTTAGTGAGATATAAACTTAAGGGGCTTTTTCCTGGCCCATTCCATTCTAATTTGCAACCTAGAACAGGACTTCCATTGAGGCTCTGTTTCCCTAGTAACCAGATTTGGTTAATGAGAACTGCTGCCGCCTTGTGGCCGTTTCACACAACAGCAGCTCTAACTGCAGCTGTAATGGTTACTTGATAGTCAAAATAATTGCAGGCCTGTAAATGACACCTGTCCTCAAAACAATCCTTCGGTCGTAAATCGAGCAAAAATCTCAAAAGACATCCATATTTCAAAACGACAATTTCAAGAGGCATATTTTATGCACATTTTATATTCTGTCTCTTTTTTTGTTATAGAAAAAGGCATGGAAAAACGCTCAACGTCAGGAATTAATAAAGCCATGCAAATCCGGTCTAGAAACACGTTCACCTCACAGCCGTCAGAAGGATCATCAGCAAAAAAGTCTACATAGTATAAATGCTGAAGGGGTTTTAGAGAACTGTGTACCCTCTAGCTGCTGATGGGATGTAACCTGGTAACAGCCAGTACAGAGAACAAAATGGAGGTGTGTTTAAAGGTAAAACTTGAGCTACTATGTGATCAGGTAGGCCCACTGATGGGCCTATCCGCTGAGTAGACCTGAATCAAAAAGACACAGGCTGGCAATCCTTCACTGCAGCAACATGTACCATAGCCAAGAGCTGGAAGAAACCAAAATGTCCATCAACAGAAAAATGCACCAAGAAGAAGTGGTCCATGTACACAATGGAATATTAGCCATGGAAAAGCATGGAACAATGCTGTTGGCACCACCATAGAAGGATCTAGAGATAATCACCCTACCTGAAGTAAGAAAGAAAACGAAAGACAGATATCCTATTACATCACTTATAGGTGTTACCTAAAAATTGATACCCATGAAATAATTTCCAAGAGAAGGACACTCATAGATTCAGAAAACCAAATTATGTTTAACCAAATGGAAAGGTGTAAGGAATGTATGAATTAGGGTATGGGGGTTAACAGACATGTAGTAATACATATGAAATAGATAATCACAAAATACCTATGGAATGCTAAAAGAGGTGTACTCAACACTCTGTAGTAACCTACACGGGAAAGGATCCAAAGATGAATAGATCAATACATTGATATAATGAACCAGATTCCATACACCTAGAAAAAACACAGTATTTTTATCCAATTTGCTGTGATAATAAATAAAAATTAAATGTAAAAAACAAACAAGAAGGAAGGAGATATAAGCTCTTGGGAGTTTGCCGTGGCACATTCTGCTCTAATTTGCAGCTTACAAACACGATTTCCAGGAAACCTCTGTTGCCCAAAAACCCAGAGTTGGAAATGTAGAAATGCTGCCGCCTTGTGGCCGTTTCCCACAAGAGCGGCTTTAAAACCACAGCTAACGGTCACTTAACATTCACAAGGACTCAGGACAGTAAAGGACAACTACCCTCAAAAATTCACAACTGGCAAAATTTTCAAGGAGATAGTAGGAAGAGGTAAATTTTACTCATTATTTTTCTAAAAACAAGGAAAATGGATAAAAGCTCAACAACATAAATTTTTAAACTCATGCAAATCTAACTTACCAAAAGATTTCAACTCACACACGGCAACTACCATCAGCCAAAGGTCTACAAACAATAAATGCTGAAGGGGTTTTAGAGAACTGTGTACCCTCTAGCTGCTGGTGAGATGTAAAGTGGTAAGAGCCAATAGTGAGAACAGAAAGGAGCTGTGTTTAAAAGTAAAAATTGAGCCAGCATTCCATTCAGCAGGCCCACCGCTGAACCTCTCACCTGAAAATACCAGAGCCGAGAAGGCACAGACTGCAACAGCTTCACTGCAGGATTTTCCACAATAGCCAAGACACGGAAGCAACCAAAATGTCCATCAATGGAAGAATGGATAAAGAAGTGGTCCATGTACATAATGGAATATTAGCCATGGAAAACAGTGAAACACTGCTCGTTGAGGCACCATTTATGAGCCTAGATATAATCTCAGAACATGCCGTAAGTCAGAAAGAAAAAGACATATAGTATGATATCACTTATAGGCGTTATCTAACAACTGACAAAAATGATAGCATTTTCACAGAGAAAGAAACTCACAGACTTAGAAAACAAACTATTCTTATGTAAATGGAAAGGTGGGCGGTATGGAAAATTAAGATTAGGGTTACCATATGTGTACATATACCTACTAAATACATTTATCAAAGAGACCGACCATATAGCAAGGGAGGTCAATGGAGCACTCTGCAATAATTTACATGGGAAGAGTATCTGTACATGAATATATTACATATGTGTGTGTGTGTGTGTGTGTGTGTGTGTGTATGTAATGTACAAATGAACCAGATTGTATACACCTAGGACAAACAATATTCTAAATATTACCTCGATTTAAAAAGACTAAAAAATCGAACAAGAAATAATGGAATATTAACTTATGGGATTTTTTCCTAGCACATTCCATTCTAATTTACAACCTGGGAACACAACTTCCAGAAATGTTGTGCTGCCCTAGAAACCAGTTTTGGGAACGGAGAAATGCTGCCGCCTTGTGGCCGTTTCCCCCAACAGCACCTTTAAAGCCAGTAGTAGTGGTCACTAAATATTCACACTCATTACAAGCCTGTAAATGTCACCTGTTCTCAAAAAAATCCTGGGGTCAAAAATCGACGAAAAATTCAAAACAGGGCAGCCTTCCCAGAAGACCACTTCAAGTGGTTTATTGTACTCACAGTTTTTTTCTGTTTTCGTTTAACAGAAAGAAAACAAAGCATGGAAAAATGCTGAACATTAGGAATTATTAAAGACATGCAAATCCAAGTTACAAAAACCTATCAGCTCACACCAGTCATAATGGCCATCAGCAAAAATTCTGCAAACAATAAATGTTGAAGGGGTTGTGGAGAAATGCGCACCCTCGTTTCTAAGTGGGACATGGTAAGAACCAGTAATGAAAACACAAAGGAGGTGCCTTGATAAGGTAAATATTGAGCTACCATTCAATCAAGCATACCCACTGCTGGGCCTATCACCTGAGAGGATGAGAATCCAAAAGACACAGGGTGGCAATCCTGCACTCCAGCAATATTTACCACAGCCAACATTTGGAAGCAACAGAAATGTCTGTCAACAGAGGAAGGCACAAGAAGATGTGGTCCATGTACACAATGGAATATTACTCCAATTAAAAAAATATATAATTTCAATTTAGAAACCAAACGTAAGTTAGGAGACATCAGCTTTTGGGGGTCTGGCCGGGCACATTCCTCTCTAATATATAACCGAGGAACACCACTGGCAGGAAGGACTCTTTCCGTAATTCCCAGAATGGGGAAAGGAGAAATGCTGCCGCCCAATGGCTGATACCTTCAACAGCAGCTTTAAAATCTGTGCTAATGGTCACTTCATATGCACAAGTACTGGAGGGCTGTAAATGAAACCAGCCCTGAAAATGTCTTCAGGGAGGTAATGGCCAAAATATTTCAAAATGTGACACATACTTCAAGAAAACCATTTGAAGAGGTAAGCGCTACTCACAGCTTGAAAAAAAAGAGGACATGCCTGAAAGTTCAATTTCAAGGGATTATGAGATGCATGCAAATCCAACCTCAAAGAGGTGTCAGCTCACACCTGTCAGAATAAACATCAGCAGAAAAACTACAAACAATAAATGCTGAAAGGGTTGTGGACAAGGGCATACCCTCAAATTTAAGTGGAACATAACCTGGTAAGAGCCACTAATGAGAACAGAATGGAGACGCCTTTACAAGGTAAACATTTTGCTACCATATGAACCAACAGGCCCTCTCCTGGGCCTATAACCGAAGAAGACATAGTTGAAAGACACAGGCAGGCAAATGTGCATTTCAGCAGTGTTACAATAACCAAGACATGGAAGCAACCAAAAAGTCCATCAACAGGCGAGTGGACAAAGAAAAACTGGTCCACGTACAGATGGAATATTAGCCAAGGAAAACAATGACACAATGCCATTTGCATCACCATAGATGAGTCTAGAAGTAATCACGCAACTTGTAGTAAGTCAGAAAGTGAAAGACACGTATCCTGTGATATCACTTATAGGTGTTACCTAAAAATTGATAGCAGTGAAGATATTTCCACAGAGAAAGGCAATCACAGATTCATTAAACAAACTTATGGTTCACCAATGGAAAGGTGTGAGGATTGGATACATTAGGAGGTCAGAGTTAACAGAGATATACAAACACAGGTGAAGTATATAATCACCAAAGACCTACGGAATACCAAGAGAAGACTACTCAACATTGTGTCATAACCTAAAATGGGAAAAGGATCCAAAGAAGAAAAGAGATAGGTATATGTGGAAAACAACCACATCTTGCACACCTAAAACAAGCAAAACATTGTAATCACACTTGCTGTGATAAACAATGAAAATTAAATTTAAAAAAAGGACAATATTTAGTGAGATATAAACTTAAGGGGCTTTTTCCTGGCCCATTCCATTCTAATTTGCAACCTAGAACAGGACTTCCATTGAGCCCCTGTTTCCCTAGTAACCAGATTTGGTTAATGAGAACTGCTGCCGCCTTGTGGCCGTTTCACACAACAGCAGCTCTAACTGCAGCTGTAATGGTTACTTGATAGTCAAAATAATTGCAGGCCTGTAAATGACACCTGTCCTCAAAACAATCCTTCGGTCGTAAATCGAGCAAAAATCTCAAAAGACATCCATATTTCAAAACGACAATTTCAAGAGGCATATTTTATGCACATTTTATATTCTGTCTCTTTTTTTGTTATAGAAAAAGGCATGGAAAAACGCTCAACGTCAGGAATTAATAAAGCCATGCAAATCCGGTCTAGAAACACGTTCACCTCACAGCCGTCAGAAGGATCATCAGCAAAAAAGTCTACATAGTATAAATGCTGAAGGGGTTTTAGAGAACTGTGTACCCTCTAGCTGCTGATGGGATGTAACCTGGTAACAGCCAGTACAGAGAACAAAATGGAGGTGTGTTTAAAGGTAAAACTTGAGCTACTATGTGATCAGGTAGGCCCACTGATGGGCCTATCCGCTGAGTAGACCTGAATCAAAAAGACACAGGCTGGCAATCCTTCACTGCAGCAACATGTACCATAGCCAAGAGCTGGAAGAAACCAAAATGTCCATCAACAGAAAAATGCACCAAGAAGAAGTGGTCCATGTACACAATGGAATATTAGCCATGGAAAAGCATGGAACAATGCTGTTGGCACCACCATAGAAGGATCTAGAGATAATCACCCTACCTGAAGTAAGAAAGAAAACGAAAGACAGATATCCTATTACATCACTTATAGGTGTTACCTAAAAATTGATACCCATGAAATAATTTCCAAGAGAAGGACACTCATAGATTCAGAAAACCAAATTATGTTTAACCAAATGGAAAGGTGTAAGGAATGTATGAATTAGGATATGGGGGTTAACAGACATGTAGTAATACATATGAAATAGATAATCACAAAATACCTATGGAATGCTAAAAGAGGTGTACTCAACACTCTGTAGTAACCTACACGGGAAAGGATCCAAAGATGAATAGATCAATACATTGATATAATGAACCAGATTCCATACACCTAGAAAAAACACAGTATTTTTATCCAATTTGCTGTGATAATAAATAAAAATTAAATGTAAAAAACAAACAAGAAGGAAGGAGATATAAGCTCTTGGGAGTTTGCCGTGGCACATTCTGCTCTAATTTGCAGCTTACAAACACGATTTCCAGGAAACCTCTGTTGCCCAAAAACCCAGAGTTGGAAATGTAGAAATGCTGCCGCCTTGTGGCCGTTTCCCACAAGAGCGGCTTTAAAACCACAGCTAACGGTCACTTAACATTCACAAGGACTCAGGACAGTAAAGGACAACTACCCTCAAAAATTCACAACTGGCAAAATTTTCAAGGAGATAGTAGGAAGAGGTAAATTTTACTCATTATTTTTCTAAAAACAAGGAAAATGGATAAAAGCTCAACAACATAAATTTTTAAACTCATGCAAATCTAGCCTACAAAAAGATTTCAACTCACACACGGCAACTACCATCAGCCAAAGGTCTACAAACAATAAATGCTGAAGGGGTTTTAGAGAACTGTGTACCCTCTAGCTGCTGGTGAGATGTAAAGTGGTAAGAGCCAATAGTGAGAACAGAAAGGAGCTGTGTTTAAAAGTAAAAATTGAGCCAGCATTCCATTCAGCAGGCCCACCGCTGAACCTCTCACCTGAAAATACCAGAGCCGAGAAGGCACAGACTGCAACAGCTTCACTGCAGGATTTTTCACAATAGCCAAGACACGGAAGCAACCAAAATGTCCATCAATGGATGAATGGATAAAGAAGTGGTCCATGTACATAATGGAATATTAGTCATGGAAAACAGTGAAACACTGCTCGTTGAGGCACCATTTATGAGCCTAGATATAATCTCAGAACATGCCGTAAGTCAGAAAGAAAAAGACATATAGTATGATATCACTTATAGGCGTTATCTAACAACTGACAAAAATGATAGCATTTTCACAGAGAAAGAAACTCACAGACTTAGAAAACAAACTATTCTTATGTAAATGGAAAGGTGGGCGGTATGGAAAATTAAGATTAGGGTTACCATATGTGTACATATACCTACTAAATACATTTATCAAAGAGACCGACCATAGAGCAAGGGAGGTCAATGGAGCACTCTGCAATAATTTACATGGGAAGAGTATCTGTACATGAATATATTACATATATGTGTGTGTGTGTGTGTGTGTGTGTGTGTATATGTAATGTACAAATGAACCAGATTGTATACACCTAGGACAAACAATATTCTAAATATTACCTCGATTTAAAAAGACTAAAAAATCGAACAAGAAATAATGGAATATTAACTTATGGGATTTTTTCCTAGCACATTCCATTCTAATTTACAACCTGGGAACACAACTTCCAGAAATGTTGTGCTGCCCTAGAAACCAGTTTTGGGAACGGAGAAATGCTGCCGCCTTGTGGCCGTTTCCCCCAACAGCACCTTTAAAGCCAGTAGTAGTGGTCACTAAATATTCACACTCATTACAAGCCTGTAAATGTCACCTGTTCTCAAAAAAGTCCTGGGGTCAAAAATCGACGAAAAATTCAAAACAGGGCAGCCTTCCCAGAAGACCACTTCAAGTGGTTTATTGTACTCACAGTTTTTTTCTGTTTTCGTTTAACAGAAAGAAAACAAAGCATGGAAAAATGCTGAACATTAGGAATTATTAAAGACATGCAAATCCAAGTTACAAAAACCTATCAGCTCACACCAGTCATAATGGCCATCAGCAAAAATTCTGCAAACAATAAATGCTGAAGGGGTTGTGGAGAAATGCGCACCCTCGTTTCTAAGTGGGACATGGTAAGAACCAGTAATGAAAACACAAAGGAGGTGCCTTGATAAGGTAAATATTGAGCTACCATTCAATCAAGCATACCCACTGCTGGGCCTATCACCTGAGAGGATGAGAATCCAAAAGACACAGGGTGGCAATCCTGCACTCCAGCAATATTTACCACAGCCAACATTTGGAAGCAACAGAAATGTCTGTCAACAGAGGAAGGCACAAGAAGAAGTGGTCCATGTACACAATGGAATATTACTCCAATTAAAAAAATATATAATTTCAATTTAGAAACCAAACGTAAGTTAGGAGACATCAGCTTTTGGGGGTCTGGCCGGGCACATTCCTCTCTAATATATAACCGAGGAACACCACTGGCAGGAAGGACTCTTTCCGTAATTCCCAGAATGGGGAAAGGAGAAATGCTGCCGCCCAATGGCTGATACCTTCAACAGCAGCTTTAAAATCTGTGCTAATGGTCACTTCATATGCACAAGTACTGGAGGGCTGTAAATGAAACCAGCCCTGAAAATGTCTTCAGGGAGGTAATGGCCAAAATATTTCAAAATGTGACACATACTTCAAGAAAACCATTTGAAGAGGTAAGCGCTACTCACAGCTTGAAAAAAAAGAGGACATGCCTGAAAGTTCAATTTCAAGGGATTATGAGATGCATGCAAATCCAACCTCAAAGAGGTGTCAGCTCACACCTGTCAGAATAAACATCAGCAGAAAAACTACAAACAGTAAATGCTGAGAGGATTGTGGACAAGGGCATGCCCTCAAATTTAAGTGGAACATAACCTGGTAAGAGCCACTAATGAGAACAGAATGGAGACGCCTTTACAAGGTAAACATTTTGCTACCATATGATCCAACAGGCCCTCTCCTGGGTCTATAACCGAAAAAGACATAGTTGAAAGACACAGGCAGGCAAATGTGCATTTCAGCAGTGTTACAATAACCAAGACATGGAAGCAACCAAAAAGTCCATCAACAGGCGAGTGGACAAAGAAAAACTGGTCCACGTACAGATGGAATATTAGCCAAGGAAAACAATGACACAATGCCATTTGCATCACCATAGATGAGTCTAGAAGTAATCACGCAACTTGTAGTAAGTCAGAAAGCGAAAGACACGTATCCTGTGATATCACTTATAGGTGTTACCTAAAAATTGATACCAGTGAAGATATTTCCACAGAGAAAGGCAATCACAGATTCATTAAACAAACTTATGGTTCACCAATGGAAAAGTGTGAGGATTGGATACATTAGGAGGTCAGAGTTAACAGAGATATACAAACACAGGTGAAGTATATAATCACCAAAGACCTACGGAATACCAAGAGAAGACTACTCAACATTGTGTCATAACCTAAAATGGGAAAAGGATCCAAAGAAGAAAAGAGATAGGTATATGTGGAAAACAACCACATCTTGCACACCTAAAACAAGCAAAACATTGTAATCACACTTGCTGTGATAAACAATGAAAATTAAATTTAAAAAAAGGACAATATTTAGTGAGATATAAACTTAAGGGGCTTTTTCCTGGCCCATTCCATTCTAATTTGCAACCTAGAACAGGACTTCCATTGAGCCCCTGTTTCCCTAGTAACCAGATTTGGTTAATGAGAACTGCTGCCGCCTTGTGGCCGTTTCACACAACAGCAGCTCTAACTGCAGCTGTAATGGTTACTTGATAGTCAAAATAATTGCAGGCCTGTAAATGACACCTGTCCTCAAAACAATCCTTCGGTCGTAAATCGAGCAAAAATCTCAAAAGACATCCATATTTCAAAACGACAATTTCAAGAGGCATATTTTATGCACATTTTATATTCTGTCTCTTTTTTTGTTATAGAAAAAGGCATGGAAAAACGCTCAACGTCAGGAATTAATAAAGCCATGCAAATCCGGTCTAGAAACACGTTCACCTCACAGCCGTCAGAAGGATCATCAGCAAAAAAGTCTACATAGTATAAATGCTGAAGGGGTTTTAGAGAACTGTGTACCCTCTAGCTGCTGATGGGATGTAACCTGGTAACAGCCAGTACAGAGAACAAAATGGAGGTGTGTTTAAAGGTAAAACTTGAGCTACTATGTGATCAGGTAGGCCCACTGATGGGCCTATCCGCTGAGTAGACCTGAATCAAAAAGACACAGGCTGGCAATCCTTCACTGCAGCAACATGTACCATAGCCAAGAGCTGGAAGAAACCAAAATGTCCATCAACAGAAAAATGCACCAAGAAGAAGTGGTCCATGTACACAATGGAATATTAGCCATGGAAAAGCATGGAACAATGCTGTTGGCACCACCATAGAAGGATCTAGAGATAATCACCCTACCTGAAGTAAGAAAGAAAACGAAAGACAGATATCCTATTACATCACTTATAGGTGTTACCTAAAAATTGATACCCATGAAATAATTTCCAAGAGAAGGACACTCATAGATTCAGAAAACCAAATTATGTTTAACCAAATGGAAAGGTGTAAGGAATGTATGAATTAGGATATGGGGGTTAACAGACATGTAGTAATACATATGAAATAGATAATCACAAAATACCTATGGAATGCTAAAAGAGGTGTACTCAACACTCTGTAGTAACCTACACGGGAAAGGATCCAAAGATGAATAGATCAATACATTGATATAATGAACCAGATTCCATACACCTAGAAAAAACACAGTATTTTTATCCAATTTGCTGTGATAATAAATAAAAATTAAATGTAAAAAACAAACAAGAAGGAAGGAGATATAAGCTCTTGGGAGTTTGCCGTGGCACATTCTGCTCTAATTTGCAGCTTACAAACACGATTTCCAGGAAACCTCTGTTGCCCAAAAACCCAGAGTTGGAAATGTAGAAATGCTGCCGCCTTGTGGCCGTTTCCCACAAGAGCGGCTTTAAAACCACAGCTAACGGTCACTTAACATTCACAAGGACTCAGGACAGTAAAGGACAACTACCCTCAAAAATTCACAACTGGCAAAATTTTCAAGGAGATAGTAGGAAGAGGTAAATTTTACTCATTATTTTTCTAAAAACAAGGAAAATGGATAAAAGCTCAACAACATAAATTTTTAAACTCATGCAAATCTAGCCTACAAAAAGATTTCAACTCACACACGGCAACTACCATCAGCCAAAGGTCTACAAACAATAAATGCTGAAGGGGTTTTAGAGAACTGTGTACCCTCTAGCTGCTGGTGAGATGTAAAGTGGTAAGAGCCAATAGTGAGAACAGAAAGGAGCTGTGTTTAAAAGTAAAAATTGAGCCAGCATTCCATTCAGCAGGCCCACCGCTGAACCTCTCACCTGAAAATACCAGAGCCGAGAAGGCACAGACTGCAACAGCTTCACTGCAGGATTTTTCACAATAGCCAAGACACGGAAGCAACCAAAATGTCCATCAATGGATGAATGGATAAAGAAGTGGTCCATGTACATAATGGAATATTAGTCATGGAAAACAGTGAAACACTGCTCGTTGAGGCACCATTTATGAGCCTAGATATAATCTCAGAACATGCCGTAAGTCAGAAAGAAAAAGACATATAGTATGATATCACTTATAGGCGTTATCTAACAACTGACAAAAATGATAGCATTTTCACAGAGAAAGAAACTCACAGACTTAGAAAACAAACTATTCTTATGTAAATGGAAAGGTGGGCGGTATGGAAAATTAAGATTAGGGTTACCATATGTGTACATATACCTACTAAATACATTTATCAAAGAGACCGACCATAGAGCAAGGGAGGTCAATGGAGCACTCTGCAATAATTTACATGGGAAGAGTATCTGTACATGAATATATTACATATATGTGTGTGTGTGTGTGTGTGTGTGTGTGTATATGTAATGTACAAATGAACCAGATTGTATACACCTAGGACAAACAATATTCTAAATATTACCTCGATTTAAAAAGACTAAAAAATCGAACAAGAAATAATGGAATATTAACTTATGGGATTTTTTCCTAGCACATTCCATTCTAATTTACAACCTGGGAACACGACTTCCAGAAATGTTGTGCTGCCCTAGAAACCAGTTTTCGGAACGGAGAAATGCTGCCGCCTTGTGGCCGTTTCCCCCAACAGCACCTTTAAAGCCAGTAGTAGTGGTCACTAAATATTCACACTCATTACAAGCCTGTAAATGTCACCTGTTCTCAAAAAAGTCCTGGGGTCAAAAATCGACGAAAAATTCAAAACAGGGCAGCCTTCCCAGAAGACCACTTCAAGTGGTTTATTGTACTCACAGTTTTTTTCTGTTTTCGTTTAACAGAAAGAAAACAAAGCATGGAAAAATGCTGAACATTAGGAATTATTAAAGACATGCAAATCCAAGTTACAAAAACCTATCAGCTCACACCAGTCATAATGGCCATCAGCAAAAATTCTGCAAACAATAAATGCTGAAGGGGTTGTGGAGAAATGCGCACCCTCGTTTCTAAGTGGGACATGGTAAGAACCAGTAATGAAAACACAAAGGAGGTGCCTTGATAAGGTAAATATTGAGCTACCATTCAATCAAGCATACCCACTGCTGGGCCTATCACCTGAGAGGATGAGAATCCAAAAGACACAGGGTGGCAATCCTGCACTCCAGCAATATTTACCACAGCCAACATTTGGAAGCAACAGAAATGTCTGTCAACAGAGGAAGGCACAAGAAGAAGTGGTCCATGTACACAATGGAATATTACTCCAATTAAAAAAATATATAATTTCAATTTAGAAACCAAACGTAAGTTAGGAGACATCAGCTTTTGGGGGTCTGGCCGGGCACATTCCTCTCTAATATATAACCGAGGAACACCACTGGCAGGAAGGACTCTTTCCGTAATTCCCAGAATGGGGAAAGGAGAAATGCTGCCGCCCAATGGCTGATACCTTCAACAGCAGCTTTAAAATCTGTGCTAATGGTCACTTCATATGCACAAGTACTGGAGGGCTGTAAATGAAACCAGCCCTGAAAATGTCTTCAGGGAGGTAATGGCCAAAATATTTCAAAATGTGACACATACTTCAAGAAAACCATTTGAAGAGGTAAGCGCTACTCACAGCTTGAAAAAAAAGAGGACATGCCTGAAAGTTCAATTTCAAGGGATTATGAGATGCATGCAAATCCAACCTCAAAGAGGTGTCAGCTCACACCTGTCAGAATAAACATCAGCAGAAAAACTACAAACAATAAATGCTGAGAGGATTGTGGACAAGGGCATGCCCTCAAATTTAAGTGGAACATAACCTGGTAAGAGCCACTAATGAGAACAGAATGGAGACGCCTTTACAAGGTAAACATTTTGCTACCATATGATCCAACAGGCCCTCTCCTGGGTCTATAACCGAAAAAGACATAGTTGAAAGACACAGGCAGGCAAATGTGCATTTCAGCAGTGTTACAATAACCAAGACATGGAAGCAACCAAAAAGTCCATCAACAGGCGAGTGGACAAAGAAAAACTGGTCCACGTACAGATGGAATATTAGCCAAGGAAAACAATGACACAATGCCATTTGCATCACCATAGATGAGTCTAGAAGTAATCACGCAACTTGTAGTAAGTCAGAAAGTGAAAGACACGTATCCTGTGATATCACTTATAGGTGTTACCTAAAAATTGATACCAGTGAAGATATTTCCACAGAGAAAGGCAATCACAGATTCATTAAACAAACTTATGGTTCACCAATGGAAAAGTGTGAGGATTGGATACATTAGGAGGTCAGAGTTAACAGAGATATACAAACACAGGTGAAGTATATAATCACCAAAGACCTACGGAATACCAAGAGAAGACTACTCAACATTGTGTCATAACCTAAAATGGGAAAAGGATCCAAAGAAGAAAAGAGATAGGTATATGTGGAAAACAACCACATCTTGCACACCTAAAACAAGCAAAACATTGTAATCACACTTGCTGTGATAAACAATGAAAATTAAATTTAAAAAAAGGACAATATTTAGTGAGATATAAACTTAAGGGGCTTTTTCCTGGCCCATTCCATTCTAATTTGCAACCTAGAACAGGACTTCCATTGAGCCCCTGTTTCCCTAGTAACCAGATTTGGTTAATGAGAACTGCTGCCGCCTTGTGGCCGTTTCACACAACAGCAGCTCTAACTGCAGCTGTAATGGTTACTTGATAGTCAAAATAATTGCAGGCCTGTAAATGACACCTGTCCTCAAAACAATCCTTCGGTCGTAAATCGAGCAAAAATCTCAAAAGACATCCATATTTCAAAACGACAATTTCAAGAGGCATATTTTATGCACATTTTATATTCTGTCTCTTTTTTTGTTATAGAAAAAGGCATGGAAAAACGCTCAACGTCAGGAATTAATAAAGCCATGCAAATCCGGTCTAGAAACACGTTCACCTCACAGCCGTCAGAAGGATCATCAGCAAAAAAGTCTACATAGTATAAATGCTGAAGGGGTTTTAGAGAACTGTGTACCCTCTAGCTGCTGATGGGATGTAACCTGGTAACAGCCAGTACAGAGAACAAAATGGAGGTGTGTTTAAAGGTAAAACTTGAGCTACTATGTGATCAGGTAGGCCCACTGATGGGCCTATCCGCTGAGTAGACCTGAATCAAAAAGACACAGGCTGGCAATCCTTCACTGCAGCAACATGTACCATAGCCAAGAGCTGGAAGAAACCAAAATGTCCATCAACAGAAAAATGCACCAAGAAGAAGTGGTCCATGTACACAATGGAATATTAGCCATGGAAAAGCATGGAACAATGCTGTTGGCACCACCATAGAAGGATCTAGAGATAATCACCCTACCTGAAGTAAGAAAGAAAACGAAAGACAGATATCCTATTACATCACTTATAGGTGTTACCTAAAAATTGATACCCATGAAATAATTTCCAAGAGAAGGACACTCATAGATTCAGAAAACCAAATTATGTTTAACCAAATGGAAAGGTGTAAGGAATGTATGAATTAGGATATGGGGGTTAACAGACATGTAGTAATACATATGAAATAGATAATCACAAAATACCTATGGAATGCTAAAAGAGGTGTACTCAACACTCTGTAGTAACCTACACGGGAAAGGATCCAAAGATGAATAGATCAATACATTGATATAATGAACCAGATTCCATACACCTAGAAAAAACACAGTATTTTTATCCAATTTGCTGTGATAATAAATAAAAATTAAATGTAAAAAACAAACAAGAAGGAAGGAGATATAAGCTCTTGGGAGTTTGCCGTGGCACATTCTGCTCTAATTTGCAGCTTACAAACACGATTTCCAGGAAACCTCTGTTGCCCAAAAACCCAGAGTTGGAAATGTAGAAATGCTGCCGCCTTGTGGCCGTTTCCCACAAGAGCGGCTTTAAAACCACAGCTAACGGTCACTTAACATTCACAAGGACTCAGGACAGTAAAGGACAACTACCCTCAAAAATTCACAACTGGCAAAATTTTCAAGGAGATAGTAGGAAGAGGTAAATTTTACTCATTATTTTTCTAAAAACAAGGAAAATGGATAAAAGCTCAACAACATAAATTTTTAAACTCATGCAAATCTAGCCTACAAAAAGATTTCAACTCACACACGGCAACTACCATCAGCCAAAGGTCTACAAACAATAAATGCTGAAGGGGTTTTAGAGAACTGTGTACCCTCTAGCTGCTGGTGAGATGTAAAGTGGTAAGAGCCAATAGTGAGAACAGAAAGGAGCTGTGTTTAAAAGTAAAAATTGAGCCAGCATTCCATTCAGCAGGCCCACCGCTGAACCTCTCACCTGAAAATACCAGAGCCGAGAAGGCACAGACTGCAACAGCTTCACTGCAGGATTTTTCACAATAGCCAAGACACGGAAGCAACCAAAATGTCCATCAATGGATGAATGGATAAAGAAGTGGTCCATGTACATAATGGAATATTAGTCATGGAAAACAGTGAAACACTGCTCGTTGAGGCACCATTTATGAGCCTAGATATAATCTCAGAACATGCCGTAAGTCAGAAAGAAAAAGACATATAGTATGATATCACTTATAGGCGTTATCTAACAACTGACAAAAATGATAGCATTTTCACAGAGAAAGAAACTCACAGACTT